>NC_092799.1:42335489-42635489 GCF_918797505.1 Bemisia tabaci
GCCTCCGCCTAGGCGTAAATAGCGCTTGACGGAAGGCGATGACATGAGAAAGTCAAAAAGAACGGAGGGCTTTTGTATTGCAATGTTGCGAAATTGCTCAAGACAATTTACTTTTTCTCTTATAAATTGCTCCAAATCTTTGCTTAGTATTACTGTGATGATTTCTTGTGATGAGAGGATATCTCTTAAACTTTTCAGTTTAAAACATGCTCCTGTATATGAATAGGAAAATACATTTTCCGTGAAAATACTCAGCGTTATACAATTAAGAGCCTCTGGCGCTGCACCCGTTTATTTAACGTTTTATCTCTCTCATCATCTCTCATCTCAAACATGCGGGATTATTATGCAATTTAACTCCTATCAGCACCAAAAAGAGAGAAAAAATAAGAAAAAAGATCTAAACCACTCATAACGTACTCTTCGGGGTGCCAGAGGATTTTTACCATCAACCGTTTAAATTCTGTTTTTTCCCCCCATTCGACTTGACAGGAATATTTTTTCCGAGAAATTCACCTCCACGTTTCTAGGTCCCTTTTTCGTGGACGGGCTCGATTTATGAAAGAAAATCTCTAAGATTTTTGCCCTCCTTGGTAACCGTAGCAACCGGTTGGGTAGACAAAAAATTTGGATGAATTCACTCCGCTGATATAGCTATCCCTTTTTCCCGACGGGGTCCTGAATCCAGGAGAGGGTCATCGTTGTGTGAATTCCAGGAGCAGGAAAAGGGGTGGACCTTATCGTCTCTCCATTTCCATTTCACTGATCCAGATTCCAGATGCATTCAATAGCCACTGGATGATGCGCAGCTGGCGCACACTGGAGGAAATCAATGGGAAAATTCGGTCATAAATGTTCAACCGAAGTTGCATTCAATGTTAATTTCTTCTCATAATAAGTCCTATGGGACTCTTAAAAAAACTTTTACGAGAAAACCAATGAAACCGCTTCCAACCGTCTACGTTTTGTATTAAGATTTTAAAGTTTCCTTATCATATCGAGTTTCTTCCAATAACTCAGACTACTGTCCGGCGCTGATACGGCCGATGTTTTTCTGTGCATTGAACTGCGTGCCCTCTTCTCGAATCAATCGATTCTGAGATGGCGACGAATAGACTTAAAATTGACGAATGTATCTCTTAAAATATATTTTACTCAACTGTCACTCTCATGAGTGTGTAAACCCAACGCCAAAATTGAGACCGCCTCTGTGATTTACGGACCTATTCGTAAGATACAGGTGATATGCGCTGGTAAGGTTCAATTGAATAAAAACAGGGAACAGCCGGAAAAAAATCTAATAAGGTGATACAACTTTTTCGAGTCCGATGAAAGTATTCTTGCATACCTCCCTAAATGAAGGATAATTACACCTCGGCAATAGAACTATTGGGAACTAGGATGGAATGATGAAATGGATAAAGATAGTCTATGGTCGAAATTGGCTCCAGCGTTTTAATTTTTGAAAACTTATCAAAATTTTATCTCTCTGTTTAACTATTGAAAAGTTGCAAAAAACTATATGTAGTTTTTATCTTTATATTTTACTTCTTAAGAACTTATTGTAACTGTCGTTTCCTAAAGGTTTTTGTTTTTGTTCATGATTATAAATGTACGAACCGCAAAAATACGATAAAGAAGTTGAAACGTGGGAAACAAAGAAAAAATAAAATAACGAGTTAGTCAACGGGCGGGCGGTCAGCGCGGAACGCGCATTGGCGCCTACAAACCTAAGTGGATACTTCAAGCATTGTGCAATGCGTGAAGTATCCACTTAGGTTTGTAGGCGCCAGTGAGCCTCTCACGCTGGCAGCACGCCGCTCCGCTCATAAAAGTCAAAATAGAGAATCTCAAGAATTGGAGGATTGATTCTCTGATCATGCTTTCATCCTTTCTGTTCATAGCCTTGTTTCCCAGGTTGCAACTTTACTTTTTGTATTTCCATTGTATTTCGACGGTCAAACTCCCAAACCACGTATCTCGGTTTGCAACGTTGCAGACTTCTTGTCATACTTTACTCCTTAAGTGAAAAACTACTCCACGTCCATTTTTTAAAACTTCTGTGATTTTTCTTCTCTGTAAAAAGAAAATTTTGTGAAAACTTCAAGGAATGATGTTGATTCGTTCTCCTTCAGAAGAATGAAATGAGAGTGGAGATTTTAAAACACCACAAACGAGATACGTAATTTGGGACTTTCACCGTCGATTTGCTATGAGCTGCTTGTACACTGGAAAAAAACTTATTTGATCTAGAGTCCAGACTCTTAAAAACATCGACAAGAAAAATGACTCTTGATTCAATCAGATTTAAGCTTAAATCAAAACCAAGCCTCTTAATTTAAGCGGATTTCGTTCTTGATTTAAGCTTAAATCTGATTGAATCAAGAGTATTTTTTCTTGTCAATGTTTTCAAGAGTCTGGACTCTAGATCCAATGTATTTTTTTTCCAGTGTAGAATATATGTCTTTTATGTACCAACCAGGTTCATGTTCCTGACAACATAGGATATTTTCCACGCACCATCACATCATCTTCAAAATATCCCAAGTAGTGAATGAACAATGTTGTTTGCCGTTGTTAAACGCACGACGCGCTACAATCCTTTGACGAGTTTCGGCTCGTCGGAGTGGAACTGCACAGCACGCCCACGGCCAGCACTGACGTTCCCTCAAACCGCGGACAAACGATGCCTACTCAGTGCTGAAAGACGAATTAACGACATTAGTGAATATCTCATCGAGGAGCAATACGAAACTGTTAGAACAATGTGAAAGCCGTCGGGAAACACGGTGGTGATTTTCCGGATTCCGGGTTTTCCGGATACCTGGTCTTCCGGATTCCGGGTTTTCCAGATTCCTGGTTTTCCGGATCCCGGACTCCGGGTGTTCCGGTAGTTGGTTTTCCGGATTTCGGGTTTTCCGGATTCCTGGTTCTCCGGATTCGGGTTTTCCGGATTCCTGGTTTTCCGGATCCCGGGTCGCCCGGACTCCGGGCGTTCCGGCAGTTGGTTTTCCGGATTTCGGGTTTTCCGGAGGCGTGTTCCGAGGCGTGAGGGCTCACGCGCGGGCACGTCCGAAAGGTGGAACGCGCTCGGGGCAGATCCGGAGTCGGTCCATGCCGGCCAACATCCGCGTCTCCCGCCATGAACCGGGAGGAAGAGGTGATGCTCTTCCGGAAATCCCGCGAGATCCAGTTGTTCCGGAGCAGCTCCTCCAACGGGATCGGCTCCGGATCCGGCTCGAATCCGGGCGCCGGAGAAGCTGGCGACGATATTGTGCTCGACGTCTTCGCGCGGCAGCCGGAGGCGGAAACAGCCGTCGGGAAGCAGAACCACCATGTCACGACGGTCTCCTCCAGCGACGACGAGCGGGCGCATTTAGACCTTGATCCGAAATTTCGGGCCAATGTAAGTGCTTCTAATTCCGATTTCGTCGTATCCACGGACAGGAATATTCTAGAGAGCATCCCATGTTACACGCAAATTGTCGTTTTCCTCACGAAAGAACGTAAGTTCATTCCAACGTTGCCAAATTGCCCAGCACAAATTCCATTTTCACCAGGAGAAACCTGGCATTTCTAACTGAGATTTCAACTAATTTTTCTTCGTATCTCATGCAAAAATCAGAAATAATTTGGACAGCAATTGCAGGGTCACGTTCTCGTAGAAAATAGAATTGTTTGAGTCAATTTTGCAACCTTGGAGTGGAGTTACGTTCCTTCGTGCGGAAACGGCGAAATGTGATGATTTCAGGCAATAGAGGTCTTAAAATGGAAATGGGTCAGTTGCGTGGTCCCAGAATGGTGTTTTGATGGTTTATTCTTGTTGATCAGCCAAAAACAAGAAGGTCTGTCCAAACAGAAACATTGTACGTTCAATATTCACCGAGATACCGCGCCTTGAAAAACTAGATTTATGACGTCTATGGGTTTGTGTTGGTAGCCGAGTGCTAGAAATAATGCAAAAAAATGTTTTCAAAAAAACACTTACATTTTATTAATAAAATGTAAGTGTTTTTTTGAAAACATTTTTTTGCATTATTTCTAGCACTCGACTACCAACACAAACCCATATATATATAGTGCTACTACCTCCACACATTGCTTGACAATGTTCGCTGACTTTGATTTATGACGTCATCAACCAAGGTTGCGCATAACCTGATGTGTACTACCGCGGTGAATGACGTCATAAATCGAGTTTTTCAAGGCGCGATTCCTCGGTTAATATTGAACGTAGATTATTTTTAACTGATCTACAAGAATCAAGCATCAAAACACAATTATGTGACCAGCGCAACTGACCCATTCTAATTGCTCTGTCTCCTTACCTCGAAAAAACTGACTTGGAGTCTCAAATATCGATTTACAGTTCTTCGCTGAGCTTTCTACCGGACTCATTTAGTTAGTCATTATAAAGCTCAACTTATGACGCTGATTCTTCCATCAATGGCAAATCAAAGCAACAAATCATTAGAAATCAGTTAACATTGATGAGTATTAACCATTGATCTCGAAAAATTAAACTTTTCCCAGTGAGAAACCATCGATGCTGGTCTCTAGGATATTCCTGTTCGTGGTAGTCTTATCCATCAACGCTTTTCCTATAACTTTCTGTTTTCTTCTCTATTGGGGAATGAGATGCATTGATTTTTGTGAGATATTAATTACTATCGTGACTCATTCGTATAAAAAAGCGGTCGCACAATCTTTGCTGGGCGTATAACACTTCAGAAAAGTCTCTGGGTTATGACATAAGTTAATCAAGCATATCTGTCGAATGTCTTTCTAGGATGTACCTCAGGGCGAGACATATTTTTTTCAAACAGTGTACTCTCTGCAGTGTATCATAGTTAAACGACTCAAAACTATTTCAAATATCGTTTGAAGGTCCCAGAGAACATTAATCTTTGCATTTGACACAGTTTTTGGAAACAGTATCACCTCTCTCACTGAGCCACTGAAAAGGCCCACACATTCAGCCTCGCTACGTGCTTATGGGTGTATTCATTCCCTAACTTTTTACACACATAATCAGGTATTGTATGACGGAGGTATTTCCTACAGCGCTTGACCATCAACAAAAACGATCAAATGAATTCGTAATTTACGCATGATCTTAGAATTTTTTCGCTCATGTAGCATCACACAAACTGATTGCGGTGAACGCACGGGTCGTAAGACGGCATGTTTGAGTTTTTAGCCAATGTGCGTTATATTCAGCGTAAAGCTGATATCTCAATACAGAGGAAAAAAGCTCACACACGAGCACAATTTTCCCTCAAAGAGATACGCTGTTTGGTGCAACACTAGTGACAACCATTCAGGAAGGGTTATAGGACATTTCGTCAACGATTTTTTGTCCGCGCACCTGTTTTTCCCAGTAATTTACGTCTGCGCGTTTTTTCGGCACGGAGGTTTTGGTCCACGTGCCAGTTGGACCCAAAGTTAATTGGTCCACATGTAAATACAAACTACAATTGCTCACGACGTTGCTTCAGGCGCCGCCGCACGGCGGGCGAGCGGTTAGCGCGGAACGCGCATTGGCGCCTTCAAACCTAAGTGGATACTTCAAGCATTGTGCAATGCGAGAAGTATCCACTTAGGTTTGTAGGCGCCAGTGCGCCTCTCACGCTGGCAGCACGCCGCTCCGCTCTGTTAGGCTCTAATATTTATACTCGCATAGTCTTCAGCGTTTTTTAACTGATGATTTTGAAATGTTTGCACACTCTGCATTGATTATTCTCATTTAAATTGATGAAAAAAAAATAAGTATCAATTTATCAAAGGAGAGTAATAATATAATGGGTTTTTAAATATTGGTGGTTCCGTGTCAAATTTAATGATTTCCAAGGCACTTTAATTTTTTATTTTACATTTTGTGCTTTTACTGTGCTGCAGCGAGGTGTACGCGCAACCAAACGCTCAAACTTTGACGTATTTGACTCTTAAAGATCGATGTACAAATGGGTTAAAAGTAAAGATTGCGTGCTTCTTGGTTTTTTTCCTCTTTTATTCATTTTTGCAGTTTCTTTCGGCACAACTGCGGGTCATTGAGATTAATATCGATGCCATCGCTTGGAAAAGGTTTTACAAATATTTGTCACGTTTTAACAATATATATGTTTACAAAATGAAGTAATAATTTCGTAAAAAAAAATTAAAAAAATAAAAAAAGTACCTATACATACGTAAGGTATATTGTACATCGAATATTTTAAGGATAGAAATAATACCATATATTCATTAATGACAATTTTAAAAGATGAATCAAAATGAGAAAGTAACATTTCATTTAGAAAATGAGCAACCATAACAACACCTCCTTCTCTCTCAATTTCATATTGTCAAAATTTTACATACCGACTAAAATATAACGCTTGGACCAAGTCACTGTTGCTTATTTTACGTGTGGGCGTAAACTACTGGACAAAAAAGGTGCGCGGACAAAAAATTCGTTGACAAAATGTCCTGAAACCTTCAGGAAGGCAACTGCAGCACGTTTCGGCCTTGTTGGGCCAATGCAAATCCTCAGTACAGTGTAGCCTCCTGAATTTCAGCTTTACGCTGAATTTAACGCACGTTGGCTAAAAACTCCAACATACCGTCATGTAGCATGTTCATTTTGAAATTATAATTATCTTCGTAAAATTGCATTAGGATCAAATCAATAGTTCATTTAAATCAGTTATATCGATTTTACGAGTGTTGAAAAGTCCACCGGTCCTTCAATTAGTCACTCCATAAAGGCACACTATTTTTTTTATATATATATATAATTTCATTTGTTTTATATTTATTAATTGAAACGCTTCCTGTTCTTGTAGAACAACGCAGCATTTTCTCGACAAAAGCATGCCACACAATCCCATCTTCACAGATGTCATAAACTCGCGTGAACTGCGATGAGCCAAGAGGAGTCTAGCGCACTTAGGTGCAAGTACATAAAACTGATAATTGGACCGCGTTAAACAGAAAGGAACCAAGCCACATCAGCTATTGCCAAATTTAACGGGGCAATTTAATTTTTTACATGAAAACGGTTGTGCGGATTTTCGTGCAAATTTCAGTGAAAACTCTCCATGGTGCGAAGCAAATTCCTTAAAATTTTCAAAGAAATCCGAACAAACGTTCTCCCGGAAAAATTTAATTGCCCAGTTAAACTTGGCAATAGCTGATGTGGCTTGGTTCCTTTCTGTTAAACTCGGTCCAATTCTTGGCACGTCAACCTCGCGCATCCTTTGAGAGGCGAGCGCCAAGTTTGACGCGCACGGATTCAAGTTTTAATACTTAATTCAAGAAACATTTGTCATTCCGTTTCAGGTTGCTTTCCCGTTCACTGACTTAACGTCTCTCCAGCAACTCTTGGGTACTTGTCCCACCAGTCTCCTCAACCCGGGACAGTTACCATTCCGTTTGACCTCTATTTCTCGCTTCCTCCCTCTCCTGGTTCTCCTTTCCCGCCTTCCCTTTTCCGAGTACCTACAGTCAACTCATATTAGGCTCAGAACTAAGATCCAGAAATTTGCATGCATGTCCCTGAGGACGTTGGCGCAGGAATATTACAATACGATGACTTAACTCGAAAGCTTCCCACCTTGATTTACGACGCTCCCAAATTTCCATGCACACTCCTTTTATACTGACATGCCGAGGAAAACGCTGTATGAACATTCGAGAGTTGCCAAATTTATCCCCATGAAATTTTTATGTTTAAGGAGACTTATGAATACTTTTGCTTGAAACTTTTACATAATTTAATCTGATCGCGAGTGAAATTCTCTGAAAAATTCGAAGAGAAAAATTCTCAGATTTTCCTGAAAATTCTTATTTTATTAAAGTAAATTTGGCATCCTAGAAAGGCTGATAAGGCGTTCTTCGTTTGCACGGATAAAGACTTTCAAGATGGAGTCCGGCAAAATCGGGCCGAAAGTGGAAATGCAAATTGTTCAGCATAGCAAGACATCCGATTTTCGGTCAAGAGCAGCGATTTTTAATTTTTAATATTTAGACGTTTTCTAATGCTTTCTAACATATTGGGTCCAATTAAAGAGCCATGCTTGGCACTGATGAGGATATTATGAACATGCCCACTTATCTTGAATAAGACAAGTGTTCTTAAATTGACAGACAAGGATAGTTCAGAAGCATAATATTCTCTACTCGATTTAAGCTTACGAAAAGTATAAAGGTGCCAAGAATAATGTCCAATTTTGCTCTTCACGTTAGGTTCTTTACGGAGGAATCAAAGATCAAGCACATCGATGGCTAAAGTCGGGAAAATGCGTATCTCTATTGCAACGTTTCATTATCGTAGATAATGTTCGATTTCCTTTTAAAAAAATGAGCCTTTTGAAGTGGCCGATGAATATTTTTTTATAAGAGCAGAAAATTCATAGAAAATTTTGAGAAAAACTGTTGGTAAGTTCTTTGAAAAATAAATAAACAAAATGCGCGCGGAAGTTTGCAACGTTGCAATTGAAATCAAGCATATCGATGGGCAAAGTCGAAAAAATGCAAATCTCTATCGCAACGTTTCATAAGCTTCGCTAATGTTCGATTTATTTAAAAAAAAAAAAAAAAAGTCAATGAATATTTTTCAATGAGAGAAGAAAATTTTGAGAAAAACTGTCGGTAGTTTCTTTAAAAAAGTAAATAAATAAAACGCGTGCGGAAGATTGCAACGTCGCAATTGGAGATACGCATTTTCCGACTTTAGCATTGGTATTTTCCTCCCTACCAAGTCCATGGCAATTGAAGCCTTTTCGGTGAGCGCTGCCTAATTATACAGCCTTTGGCTTGATGAAAATTACCTTCGTGTCCCGTTCCGATTCTACTCGCGAAGCCGTGGACAATGACATTCCGATAATTCCGAGGGGCCAGAGACCAATGAAGGGGGGTGAGGTATAAAAATGATATTGATAAAGAAAGCCAGGGAAAAGGTGTGAGAAAACGGAAGGAGGAAGCCGATGAAGGCGGGGAGAGGGAGGGGGGGGGCGGCGCGGAGAAAGGGTGCCAGAAGGCACCATTAATTTAAAGGGCCGATCGAGGTTCGTCTGACTTAAAGCCACCACTGTTCCGCACAGTTGATTATGATTAACCTCAACAGAAACATAGCGACTAGAAATAAATTGTTCTCAGCCTTGTTTTAATAGATCAATATATTCTGACAATTTGCATAACTCTGTCGGATATGGGCCGCTTGCCCCCGCCCCTGCTCCCGCCTATCTTCTACCTATTCTAGGCAGCGTTGCCGATATGGACGAAAATGTTCATAATTAACAATTTACTATACAGGGTGTCAAAATAGTGCTATATTTTGATGGAGCCCTCTGTTAATAGTATATTGCTAAAAATCACAAGAGATTGGAAAAATAAAATTTATTGTCGTAAAGGGTGGGAATTTTCAGATTTAACCATTATATTTTAACTTATTTCTGGAAAGACAGGTGGGAAAGAAGGGGTGTGCTCGTTAGTCGAGGGCCGTAAGAATGAATGGGAATTATAAAGCGCCAGTGACGTCAGCGGCGACAACGCGACGGGGACGCACACGATCAGGAACTTTGACTCATTTGCCATGGGCCCTGTTCACAATGGTCTTTTGCCATGCCCGCAGCTCAAGAGTCAAATGCTCCAGCTATAGATAGGACTGCAAGAATAAAATCGCGAACTTGACAGGTAGAACCAAACTTCATGGGAACAAGACTAAAATGACATCAGGTCTGTTAATACCAAAATTAGGCTCCTTTTGCGATAGCAGTATAGTGGTGATTAATGTTGCTAAAACTTCAACAAAACCCCGAACGCTATAAGCTATAAGTTGAAAATTCAAAAGACGTTAAGAAAAGGTACAATGAAATGTGAACTGCTGTAGTGTATCTGCATCACAGTTTTAATTGGATCTGGCGTTCTGATGCAACTAAACTTTCTCAGCGGTTGCCCATATTGCATACGTCAGCGTATTGAAGGCGTTTTGAATTTCCTCTCACTGCTTGCTGTCCCGCTGTCGCATTGCTCAACTTGCAGGTGCGATCGACGTAACGCAGTCTCCGAAATTCATCAGCATTTGACTTTGGAAATATGTTAAAAACAATGAAAGGCTCGAACTATTTTCAAAAAGTAGTTTTCTCCTTAAAATGAGAGACTTCTCTCATGATAAATAAAAAAATATACAAAATATTTTAATAAAACAAAGTAACGAAAAGTCTGAAAGAATGAAAAAAGTGAAAAATAAATAAAATTGTGAAGTAAAAACTAAAAAGGAAAATAAAATTAATCAATGCCGCCAGATTTCTAGCCCACTGACAATGAGAAAAAAGAGGACAGAGATTCTATATTATGAAAAGTAGAAGAAAAATCAATAAAAGTCGTCGGTCAATTCTAGAATTTCTGGATTCTTCAATATTATCCGTGCTGGATTGAACACAAATTTTGAGATAAAGTTAATTTTGTTGACCATATTAACCGACCCTATTACACTAGAAATACAAATATTATTCTAATTACGCCTGTGCTTGATGTCAAGGTCATATAATTTGGACAACATTTTTCAAGTAGGAACTACAATTTTCAGCTCACTTTAGGAACATCGTAAGTGCCATCAGTTTTCACGTGCAAACACGAGCTTTTAAATATGAATCTGATATTGTAGTTCCTGATTGCAAACAGAAGTCCATTTGGCATCCGATATACGAGCATGCAGATTTTTTAGGGACGAGATTGCGATAGAAATCCATCGCACCCTACCCATATTTTTCTATCTTCCTCAAGCATAATGTGTAACTTGAAGCGTTAAGCGTCCCTTATGAGCTCATCCCCGTATATTCCGCTCCGATCTAACAACACTGTCCCGGATGACAGACATATTCCAATGATGACTTCCTCTACTCACCCCCGCTTTCACGTGAGCAATATCGGGACTGTGCCCGAAGATAAACAGTTTGTTTAGTAAAGTTATTGTGAAAGGCTGAACGACAATCCGAGAGCGTTCGATCGCAGTCATTGCGGTGAAGCGTTGAGATTAGTAGCCACTTCAAAATGACGACCCTCTTCTGAAAATACACTCTTTCCCATCGGGAAGATAAGGAGCCTGGCCGTCCAACCGTAAAATCCGCATTCATTCTTGTGCTTTAAATTCTGCAGGTCTCGCGTGACAGTATTTCTTCATTTGGACCGAGTTCATCAGAAAGGAACCAATCCACATTTTCGAAAAAATTGGAATAAGAATGTTTTTGAGTTCCACTAGCCGTATATACGCTCCAACTGTCAAAAACTAACAGTCGAAAAAGAAGAAATTAGTATGCTTAGATAGGGGTAAAAGTTCCTTTTCTACATTGAGCCTTATGCGGGAATAAAACTTCAAACCTCTTTTTCTCAGTTTCACCTTTATTTGGGTTGGTTCCTTTCTGTAAAACTCGGTCCATTTACACTTAGGGGATTTGAAAGGCATTGAGATAGTAAGACATTTAATACCAACTGAAAAATTCTTTGTTAAAAAATATAAAAAATGAACACTGCAGCACTGTTCAAACGGACTGTGTTAAGTACCTGTCTGCCTTCAAAAATATGAAGAAACCCCTATCACCATAATCTTCACCAAAATCAATTAGTTGACTTACGTATTCATCACCGACATGGGAATAAACAATTTTTAGAAATGTTACAAGAGTATATTTTCGCACAAAAAACGTATAAAATGTCACACTAAAGCAAAATCATGCCCGTCTAAGGTTTATCAATTAATACAGCTTAATTAAATAGTGACCTGAAGTTTTTCTCTCATAAGAGGTGCAAGCTGTCAGATGCTGTTTCTGGAATTTTCTCAAGAGCAAGTGTTTTTTTTTTTTTAGAAAAATTTAGAAATAAGAACCGAATTTTGAAAAAATATGGATCTTTTGTGAAGAATTCCACCTTTGATCATCAAACATACGAATATCCCAAAATCTTGATTCTGTTCACTAAATGAAAAGCAAATAAAACGTGGTTAGCCTAACAGTTAACGCTGATGAACTTTAGACTTTTGGGGACTAAAGCATTCCGTCGATCGTTTCCGGTGAGGGGTTGAGCGTCAATGGGGCAGAGAGGTCTGCGTTGTAGTTCGGGGGGTCAGCACCTCTTAAACTTACGGTCACTGTTGAGTTGGTGCCCTGTTCGAAACTCACGTCGTCGAAGGCGAGAAAAAGTCGCCTGGGCACGGAGAGCTAGGGGCTAATTAATCTCCGTCCCCTTTTGAAAGTTCTTTTCCTAATCTTACAAGAAAATGCAACCAGGATTAAGTTTTAAACAACTTTTTAATTTAGCTCCCTTAAGTTTACGTTGTGTCTATCCGGGGGCGATGGCTTTAAGAGTCTCAGAGATTACCAATCAAATTATCTCGAGCTGAGTTGATGGACAGTCGGGGGAAATTTTGTATCTCTCAGAACTTTCTCTCTCTCTGCGCATTTTCTATGCCTCGTAGTTTTTACTCCATTTTTTGAGTCTGGAGACACACAAACCGAGAACTCAATGCAAGATCCGAGTTTTCTGGTTGGGGTCCAATACTCCCGTTCGAAGGAAGAACGCCGTATGAACATTCGAGAGTTGCCAAATTTCCTTCAATAAAATGTCTATATTTTAGGAAAGTTATGAATATTTTTGTTTATAGGACATTTCTTCAACGATTTTTTGTCCACGCACCTGTTCTTTCTAGTGGTTTAAGTCCACGCGTTTTTTCGGGGCTACTACTTCGCCACGGAGGTGTTGCACAGTAGCATACAAGATTGAAGGCACCCCAAAGTATCATGATTGATGGCATCTTTTGAAAGCAAGAAGTTCCCTCGCAAATAATTAAATGGAGTGACGAAGACAAAAAGTGAGCGGTAGCAGAAGAACTACTAATTATCTGTATTCAATAACGTTTAGCATGATTTTTGAACTTCATCAGAGGAAACAGTGACTTGATCAATCAGAAATATACTCCAATTTACCGCCGAGAAGATTCACTTATGAATCAATAAAGAAGGTAATGCTTGTTTAAAGGACTAATGTTTATAAGAAAAGCCAGTTACTTAAAGCAAAAACCTGCTTTCATTCAGCTATTTTATTATTGATTCAAAATAAAACTTCTTACGTCATACTCAAGGATGTTTCTGCCTGTATCGTGTAATTTTTTTTTCTAATGAAATTCAAAAATTATGGAAAACTTATTGAATACGGGTGCTAGGACTTGGTGAGTTTTTGGACTACCGCTCTCTTTTTGTGCCGTAGTATCTTGATTTATTTTGCGAGGAAAACTCCGCACTCTTAAAGGATACCTGTCATTTTTGGTACGTCGGAGAGCTTTCAATTTCGTATGATACTGTGAAACACCTCTGTTGCGATCTAGTTGCTTGAAGCGTCGCAGCGCGGCGGGCAAGAGTGATTAGCGCGACACGCGCACCGGCGCCTACAAACCTGACAGGGATACTTCACGCATTGCGCAATGCGTGAAGTATCCCTGTTAGGTTTGTAGGCGCTAGTGCACATGTCGCGCTGGCAGCACGCCGTTGCGCGCTGCTCCGCTCTGTGTTTGGCTTTAATATTTAAACTCGCGGAGCCAGCATTTTTAACTAATAATTTTGAAATGTTTGCACACTCTGCATGGATTATTCTCATTTAAATTGATGGGGAAAACAAATTTATTAAATGAAAATATAATGTGTGTTTTGTGAATATTAAGGTGGCTCCGTGTCAAAGTTCCCGTCAACGCTTGAACCAAGTCACTGTTGCTTATTTCACGCGTGGACGTAAGCTACAAGACAAAATAGGTGCGCGGACAAAGAATCGTTGACGGAATGGCCTGAAACCATATTTTTCCTTTATATTTTCAGAATCTTTAGGTGAAATCAAACTAAATTTTCTGAAAAATTGGGAGGAAAATATTCATAAATTTACAAGGAAATTCCCGGAAAATTTGGCAACGCCTGAAGGTTCATACGGCGTTTTCCCTTAGCACGGCGGAATAGCACTAACGCGCGCTTTCATGCCACGCTTCCTAATATCTTTGAAAACTCCACGTATATTTATTTTTATTTTTAACTAACCAAAACTTCCCTTTGAAGTTTACTGCATTTTTTAAAAATTCACGGAAAATATTGCAACGCCGCATAGGTTGGCTGCCTTTTTGAGCCCCAAGAGCTACATGACCTGATCAAACCTAACCTCCAAATTTTCGAGTTGTCCATTCTCTCCCTATAAAGGTACTCTAGTTCTCTACGTTTTTCACTGGTAAAAAAAACCTCTTGGACCAATGCCGCAGTGCATTGACTTAAGAGTGCAGTTTCTTGTCGCCGGATTTAAGAGTCTTGAACTCTTGTTTCAAGCGGATTTTGCATTGAAACAAGAGTCCAGACTCTTAAATCTGGCGACAAGAAACTGCATTCTTGAACCAAGATGTTTTTTTACCAGTATTCGTTCGATCGATAATTTCAAGAAAATTTAAATTTGAATCGAGTGATCGAACGGGTAAAAAATAATTCCCGGATCAACTCGAGTCTGGGAATGCCAAATACCTAGTTTAGAAAAAGACGATTTTGATGACCTCCGACTAGAAGTCGTTAGCGGCCCTAACGCGGAGGGGACGAGGAGACGCTTAATGGTTCTTTGATTTGACATTGCCAAATCGTACTGGAAATCTAAAGCATTAACAGTATAATATTTTTCACGGCTTCCTATCATAATTTGGCATCATTTATTCCAGTCCGAGACTTGACGACGACGTTCAGTTCATTTGAGACCGGAAATCCAAAACGACGGATGATTAGGACAACGTCACTTGGTTTCCATTCGGACGTATTTCTGCCAAACGGAACTATGTGCATTATGACGTGAGCCCTGTTATGCATATATTCTTAGGGGTCTCAGGGCTCATGTCTCAATACACATGGTTCCGTTTGACAGAAATACGTCCATTTATATGCATGCAGCCATTCACAGTTGGATTTGACCGTTCACAATAGCCAGAGCAGAGACAGTTGAAGGAGTACAGTGAGAAATATTTTATTTTAAAGAAAATTATATATATATATGAGTCGCTTTTATAGCGCTCTTTGGCGCTGTGCGACGCCTAATCGCCACAAAGCTCGGTCTTCCCACAGGTCATCAGGGAGTTGACAATCTCTTATCTCATTTAACACCCCCTGTCGCCAACCTCTCACTGGGCGTCCCCTACGTCTCCTCCCAGGAGGAACCCAATCAAGCATCTTTTTTGGCAGCCTCTCTTCCGTCATCCTATTGACATGACCATACCAAACAAGTTGTTTGGTCATGACGTCGAACACGATGTCATTTTCGACTTCCATTATCTGACGCACTCTATCATTACGGACCCGATCTCTCCTAGAAATTCCTGCTGACCTTCTCCAGAAATCCATCTCCGTTGCTCTTAGCATATCCTGTGTCCGTTTCTTCAGCTGCCAAACTTCACATCCGTATGTTAATATACTTTTGACTACAGCGTTGTATATCCTCCTCTTGTTATCTTTGGAAATCCGCTGATCCCAGAGGATTCCATTTAACATCGCTATAGCCTTCCTTGCTAAGGTGTTCCTTTCCCTGATAGCTTGATCCGTCCTTCCATCCTGGGTCAACCGCACTCCCAAGTACTTAAAGTGCTCGCAGCCTTTGATCTGCTGCCCATCCTCCAACTCAATGCTTTGCTGATCACCGCCAAAAGTCATCTTCTCAGATTTGGATATGCTGACTTCCAAACCCCACTTCCGATACTCTTCTACTAGCTTGCGCATCATGTATTCCGCGTCATCTTGATCTTGAGCAACCACCACCTGGTCATCAGCAAAGCACAGAGTAAACAGAGTCTCGAGATCACCCAAGGGGACACCCATGCCAGAGCATTTCTTTTTCCATTCTTTTAGCACGCACTCGAGATAAATTTTAAATAATGTTGGCGACAAACAACATCCCTGTTTTAAACCCTTAGTCACATAAAATCCCGCTGACAACCCCCCATGGCACTTAATTTTGGTAAAACTCCCTTTATAAAATCGCTTAACAGCGTCAATCAACCCCCCGTTAAAATTCGATTTTTCCAAGGCCTCCCAAAGTTTCACCAACGGCACGCTGTCATACGCCTTCTGGAGATCCACAAAAATTAAATGCAGTTCCTGAGCTACGGCCATTTTCTTCTCAATGACCTGGACAATAACAAAGAGGTGATCTATCGTAGACCTGCCAGCTCTAAAACCAGCCTGCTCCTCTGCTTCGTGATCCTGCCATTCGTCCTCGATCTTCGCTTTCAGTATCTTCCCGTACACTTTGCTTATTGTCCCGGTCACTGAGAGCCCCCGGTAGTTGTTACAGTCGTCCTTCCTTCCCTTCTTTTTGTAGATGGCCTTGATCCAAGACTCCTTCCACTCCCTTGGTACCTCGTCACCCCTGATGCATTGCTGCATCAGTTTCCTGAGGCACTCAAAGAGCTTGGCAGTCCCGTACTTGACCAACTCAACAGGAATCCCGCCAGGACCCGGCGCTTTATCATTAATTAGCTCTTTAACCGCTTTAATTATGTCACAAGTGTGAATCTCCAAGTTGTTCATTCTTCCGTTGTCCGTGCTGCTGTCTCGAAACTCTGGGCGCCTTTCCGTCAAAAGATCTTTAAAATGATCCTCCAGTTTTTTAAGTGATATCGGAGAAACGATGTCGCGCTTCATGTCTCTACGTAAACCTTTAATTAACTTCCAGCTCTCAGCACTTTTTCTCCCCCCTAGGTAGGTGTTAATTCTAGAACAGTTGCTTTCCCAAGCTTCATTCTTCTTCCGTGTTATGAGGCTCCTAACTTTAGACTGAGCTTTCCTGTAAGCAACTTTATCTTCAGTCTTTTTAGACGACAGAAATATAAGGTGTTTTTGCCTCTTAAGATTTATCTCGTCTTCAATTTCTTCATCCCACCAGTAAGGATGCTGGTATTTATTACTGGTTTTGTGAACACCTAGGGCTTCTTTCGCTGCAGAGTGGATACAATCTTTGATGAACTGATATTGCTCTTCCGTGGTACCCGAGAGTCCATCCCCCAGCTTCTCATCTAAGCGTTTCCGATACAGATCCTTGACACTAGGGTGCTCCAAACTTTCGATGTTATACCATACTTCATGATTTTGCGTTCCCTGACTCTGCTGTTGCTCAGGCATTGGCTCTTTATCTTTAATCCCTTTAACGGGAAACGCTATATCTGCTCGGAGGAAATGATGATCACTGCCGCAAGAGAGTCCCCTGCACACTCTAACTTGCTGCAATTTCAACTTAGTAGTGTGCTTTACAATTACATAATCGATGATGGATTTCAATCCTCGCGTTGGCTGGACCCAGGTATACTTATGGATGTCTTTGTGTTGAAAAAAGCCATTCAAAATTTTCATCTCAGTTTGAGAACAAATTGAGATGAGCCGATCACCGTTATCATTAACAGCATCCTCCCCAAACGGTCCAACAACTTTACAGTTTACTCGTCGTCCCGTTCTGCTGTTCAAATCACCCATAAGAATGGCTTCCCTGCCAGCACCAACGTTCAGTATTTCATCATTCAGATCTTCGAAGAATTGGTCCTTACATGCGACAGTGGCATCATCATTTACACCGTATACTCCGAGCAGCGTGATCTTATGTCCGCACAGGTTAAGGTTCATTTTGATAATGCGCTGGTTGACGGCCTCCCAAGTGCCCACGAACTTACGTAGGCTTCTCCGCAAAAGTATTGCTACTCCTTGCTGAGCACGCTGATCTTTGGCTACGCCGCTGTAGAATAGATCATAGTCACCGTAATTCTCTGACCCGTGCCCTTTTTTCTTGGTCTCAGTAAGAACAGCGACATCCACTCCAAGTTTCTGAATCTCCGATATCACTTCCGGTAACTTATTTGAAATGCCTTGGACATTCCACGTCCCAAATACCATTGTCCGTTTTCTCAATTTTTGTCGACGTGTCCGTTTAGTTCTAGTGGTACCGAGGCTTGTATTGTTAGGTCGTTTAACAGTAAAACTTTTTACAAGTACCGGGGAGTTAGCCCGATGACTCAACCCCCAACCTGGAGGACCAGGGTTTGATTTCGGAGTTGCCTCTCCTAGACAGGTTGCTTTCACTTCAGCTCAGAGCCCTGTCTGCCCTTCTAGCAGGTGGTTCATACGCCCAGAGGCCGGTGACCATCTCCACTGCCCCCTTTGAGGCAGGGGCTACCAGCTGGGGTCCGCAGGATTGCTAAACCTGTGACAACAGTCCCCCATACGGGCAAGAAATTTTTTTTTTTTCATAAATAAAGAAAATTTATTTATGAAAAAAAAAAACACTAAGAAGTGGCCCGAACTGTGTGTAACAAGGTGGAGAAATGGTGGTGGGTTTCATACTACCCCCTCAGTTTCATACTGGTTCGCATTAGAGTTTAAAAAATTTAATTTTGACTTTAATTTTAATTTTTGGAATTTCTCGGCTTTGTTTTCCCCACAAAATGGTGTGGACCCAGCACCATTTCTCCACATATAAGTCGCTTTACAGCACTCCCTCGCGCTCTACGACTCCTAACCTCCACTGCTCTCTATCAAACCACAAATCTTGGGGGATTGAGCACCTTAACATTTCCGCTTCAATCCCTTCCCTCCAACCTTTCATTGGGCGCCCTCTGCGTCTTCTGAAAATTTATTTATTTAAATTTTTTTTTCAACCGAAGATAACAATGTATTGGGAGAAAGCTGGCAACCTGCGTAAGATCTGCAGGATTCGGTCCGGAAAATTCGAAGGAAGGATAATTGAAAAAGGCGGCCACTTATAAATTAAACACGCGGGCCTTGGGGCGACCACCAAAACATACCCTTCCCGTTGCTGGGCTCATCCGTTGTCGACCTTTCCACCGGACTGAGGAAGAATAGCGGAACTGCATTAAGTTTCTTTGGGAACTATGCGGTTCCTGCTCAGCGGGTCAGCTCCCCTCCCGTGGACTGCCTACGAGACACAAATTTTCATTTTTATTCCCATATTTTGTCTCCACACTCGGTGTTCCTTTTCAAGTGATTTATCATCCTCCAGAAGAGCAAACGCCACCGTGAGCTTTTGCTACCTTTCACCTTGTTGTCGGGTCGAACAGTTTTGGTGCCTCTAAAAAGCTCTCATGGCATGGACTGAGGGATGAAAATTTCCAATTGAGTTCACTCTAAGTAATTTCACGCACTTAAAGAGAACGACAGTTGAAATTTGACAGTTGATCTTCAGTGTAGCATTGAAAGCACATATCGGTGGCTTAAGTGCGAATCTATGTATATCCATTGCAATATTTCAAAATCTTTGCTCCGATTTCAATCTTTCGAAGAGAAACTCGTTAACTATATAACTTGAAATTTCTACGGAGTATTCTGCTAATGAGAGGAAAAATCAATAAAGTTATCAAGAAATTGAGTTGACTAATTTTTCAACGATAAAACAACATATGATACATAACGTTTCAAACGGAAGTACGTGGTTCCATACTTTGCCCATCGATATAAAATCCAAGGTAGTAGATTCTCCGTCTCACTATAAAAGTGCGTAAACTTATTTGCCGTGCACTCAATTCTGGTAGAGGAAATACCGTATTAGCCTCCCAGACTTCGCCCAATTTTTTTTCTATAAAATACGAATGTTAAGGAACTCTTGTAAATATTTCCCTCCATTTTTGAGGAGAATTTTGTCCACAATCAATCCAAAGTGTCTGCTTTCAAAGGAAAACATTCGCAACTTCCCTCAGAAATAAACATTTACCTAATTGGAGGAAATTTTGCGTCGTCCGAATTTTTAAATGACATTTTTTCATCCCACAATAGTATCCCAAAATCGGTACCTATCTCACGCTAGATATTTTTCTGTGACACATGGATGAATCAATCGATAGAACCAGCGACCACCCGTGGAATCTGTATTAATTCAGTTTTGATCATTGAGATATCCTTGGAATACTTTCCTTTTTATTTAGAATAAAAGCTGGATTGCCAACCCTGTATCTATCTCTCAACTGTTTTTCATTTGCGTGGATATTTACTCGTCCGCGCTTGACCTCTCGCCAGTGGCGTGGCGTGAATTGCGATATATCGATTGTTATGCCATTTAAACCTATGGAGAAGGATCGATAAACAGGGTGTTCGCAGCGAACACCTTAATGATCGATTCTTTACCATAGGTTTAAATGGCATAATAATCGACATATCGCAATTCACGCCACGCCACTGGCTCTCGCACATGAACCCTCAAAAACTCGGAGAATATCATTATCTAATACCCGCTTACCAGCTTCAGCTCGCTCAACTTCCTGTTTCCCCTGCGAACAAAATAACTATGCAAAAACGCAGAGATTTAGATCAGACACGGCTGATAAAGCGAACAAATTGCGGAAGCACCTCAATGATAGGAAAGCTGTGCTCTTGCGAGAGATGTTTAAATTCAAGGGTTTACACTATCGCGCTCATACAGGAAAGCTATGCCATTTTTTTATTGGTTCCTGGTCATAGAGTCCAAAAAGAGTAGAGTGTTGGTCTAGGCCCGTAAAAAGACAAAGCACAGAAGCGCAATTATTATTGGTCATAGAGTAACTGATCATAGATAACCTGTCTTTAAACTTTCGTATCATTATGACCCTAAATCATCTTTAAAAATACAAGATTCATTAATGAAGGTACAATATCTTTACTTTAATATTTAACATTAATGTCGTCGCAAATTTATTCAATTTCATTCTCATAATTCACACAATTTGACAACGACGATATCGTAAAAAGTTACTTTACTTTTATCGCTAAACAGAAACCTAATAATAGTTGATGGTCTGAGCGCTAGGAATACCTCCTATACGGACAGTGAATTTTCTGAGCTGAAGTTTTGATACACTAAAAGCCTCATCAGTACTTCACCAGCATGTAGGTTTTGGCGGGGTAATGAGTATTAAGACGCAGAAAAAGATGAAGCAAAGAGGAAAATCGCATGAGAATTGAAAACTTGTTTCTTTATTTTATTTCCCTTCCAAGTTGTATAGCATACTAATTCAACACATGTCAGGAGTCCTACAACCTGAGTTCGTCTGATTACAGTTAAAACTAGCGTAATTTATGTCACCAAAAGAACTTGAAGTAGAGAAGAGGGGGAGAGAAAGAGAGAAGAGAGAGAAAGAGGGAGAAAATTCCATATCTGTGCGATGCGACCATTTCTGAGACCATCGAAGCTGTCATCTCGAGTGAGATTTATGAAAATAACAAGATGGGATCAGTGGCGTGGCGTGAAATATCGATTATCGATATTTCTCCATTTGAAGCTGTATTAAAGAATCGATTATCAAGGTGTTCGCAACGAACACCTTGATAATCGATTCTTTTCCATAGATTTAAATGGCAGATCAATCGATATATCGCAAAGCACGCCACGCCACTGGATGGGATCAACCTGCAAGCAAGCTACTCTGTTTTGAATGACGTCAGAATGACGTAGAGCGAAGAGGAACTGTGGAACGTTTCTTCCCTTCCCGCTTATCCACTTTGTTTGCATAGTGACGTCAGGTTAGGGAAATAATGTTCCCTGCAGCTCAGTCGTGATATGCACGGCACCTCCTATTCAAACTGCATTACTACATCACGTCCGATTTCTGAACAGTTTGCATAGTTCGCCGATGTGACGTTGGGTCAATTTTGTAGACTATAAAATTGTGAAACTTATAGAGTCGCTTAAAATAAGAAAATTTGTGTTGGCAACAATTTTAAAGGAAATTTAAGACTGATTATTCCCTTGCAAATTGCATTTTCACCTTGACAATTTTGTGCGTTTTTTAATTGAAAATTTCACTGATTTTTCTTCTGATCTTATGCAAAAATCAGAAAAATGTTCGACAAAAATTGCAAAAATCAGAAAAATTTTTGAAAAAAATTGCAAAAATATACCAAGTAACTTAAAAAGTGTAGCTTGCTTGAGTAAATTTTCCAACCGTAGAATGGGGTTACGTTTCTTCGTCTGGGAGACAACGAACTGACCCGCTTCGAGCGATCCGCGTCCAAAATCTACGGTGAGTTGGAAACGTAGCCAATTTGCGTTTAAAAATCCAAAAAACTGGAAATCTTAACACAGCTCGGATGAGTTTTTTCCCTTCTGTATTGAGATTTCTAGTTTTCTGGATTTTAACGCACGTTGGCTACATTTCCAACTTACTGTCTATACTACCGTGCTAAGGAAGAACGCCATATAAACATTCCAGAGTTGCCAAATTTCCCTCAATACAATGTTCATTTTTGAGGAAAGCTATGAGTATTTTTCCTTAAATTTTCAGAACCTTTAGGTGAAATTGCGAACAAAATTATCTGAAAAATTGGGAGGAAAATATTCGTAAGTTTACCAGGAAATTCGCGTTTTATCAAAGGAAATTTGGCAACGCCTAAAGGCTCATACGGCGTTTTTCCTCAGCACGGTACACGGAGAAAAAAACCTCGTGCGTGGGACCCGAAGTTTAGGTCATATGGATCTCTGAAGTTTTCAGATTGAGCATCTGAACACTTAAGGTCTAGCTGTCGAGGTTCGGATCACACATCTGAAACTTCAGTTCTTACATCTGAAGTACTTCGGTTTTCACATCCGAAAAACGTCGGTTCTCACATCTGAAGTACTTCAGATGTAAGAACTGAAGTTTCAGATGTGTGATCCGAACCTCGCAGCTAGACCTAAAGTGTTCAGATGCTCAATCCGAAAACTTCAGAGATCCATATGACCTAAACTTTGGGTCCCACGCACGAAGTTTTTTTCTCCGTGTAGTATACGACTCGTGCGTCTACCGCAATCAGTTTGTACCGCAATCAGTTCGTACCAAAATCAGTACCGCAGGCGTGCATAAGTTCGATCCAGAACACCGTCGTTTCACGGGTGGGGATGATTTTAGGGCGTTGATGGATAAGACTAACGATGAATCCCTACTTCATGCTGCGCCAAAAGGAAAGCTCGCGGCGGTTCTCGACGCTGTTCTCGGGTCGTCGCGGGCGGATGCCCCCTCGCTATGGGGAGGCCCACCACAAGCGGATCCCTACGCCGATGAAAAAGAAGCGTCACCAGAGCTACCAACCCGCCAACACCCTGCAGCAACCCCCCGGCGGTGCCACCGGCGACGGCGAGGGGAACCAGGAGGAATCTACCCCGGGTTCGCACCACCGTCACCATCACGACTCAGAGAAGGCTGTGAAACCGGCCGGCGTGCCAGACCCCTACTACCCTATATACTTGCCCATCGACCAAGCTTTCAAGGCCAAGTACGTCTTTCATCAACGCAAGGGGAAGTCGTTCAAGGAACGGGTTTACGTGTTCCTGGAACACCCCACCGGATGGATATGCTTTGTCTACCATTTTACTGTGTAAGTCTGCTTTTTCATCCCTTTTGCATGCTTTCAAAACAGCAGGGAGAAAAAATGGTCGTTGCTCATATCAGAGGCGGATCCAAAATTTTGTCCAGATTTTTTGTCCACGCACCTGTTTTTTCTAGTAATTTACGTCCACGGGTTTTTTCGGCACGGAGGTTTTGGTCCACTAGTCCGAGAGCCAGACGACTTTGAGTGACAAACTCGGGATACATGTTTTGACCCCCTAAATCGATAGCCTTGCATGCACTGAAACGGAAAATTTTTGTCTGCCGCCCTCTAGCCTGTGCCATCACCCTCATCTAGGCCCTCAAAGTGGTCCAAAAAACACCATCTGGTGACAAACTCCTGACGCTCGGCAGACAAGTCTATTATTAAAGATCATACCCAGGGTGACTAGAAAAACTTTGTCTGCCGCCTTCTAGCCTGTGCCATCACCCTCATCTAGGCCCTCAAAGTGGTCCAAAAAACACCATCTGGTGACAAACTCCTGACGCTCGGCAGACAAGTCTATTATTAAAGATCATACCCAGGGTGACTAGAAAAACTTTGTCTGCCGCCTTCTAGCCTGTGCCATCACCCTCATCTAGGCCCTCAAAGTGGTCCAAAAAACACCATCTGGTGACAAACTCCTGACGCCTAGTGCGGTTGCAGATGTACTCCTGTGAGCAGCTTGTGTAATAAAGTTTGAATGATACATCATTCTCTTCGTTTTTTCGTGTAGAATCCGATTTTCGATGTTGTCAAGTCCAAAAATGATGCTGGTGCCCCCGATTCAAGATGGCGCCCAAAATGGCCGCCCCGGGGGTCAAAATTCCAAAATTTGAGAATATTGTCGAGTTTGGTATCCATTTATATGTAATTTTGGTCGTAGAATTCATATCTGGTGTCAAAAAATAATTTCAACCCCTTAGGGTCCGTCAAATCCAAGATGGCGGCCAAAATTTCAACTTTAATGATAATTACCCAAGATGCACCTTTCACTGTCGAATGACGTGTCTTCATTTATGTTAATTAGGTCAGAAAACCTACAAGGGAGGTCTACAATGCCACTGCACCCTATGGAGGGCCAGGGTTCACCCCCTCCTACCCCCAATATGGCCGCCGCGGAGGGCATAAATAGTGACATTCTCTCAGAACGTCATAGTAGGTGTCCATTCCTATGTAATTTGAGGCGTAAATTCCAAATTTCAAGTCATAAATCGCAAATGTGAGACTTGCAATGGCTTATACCCTATATGGGGCCAGGGGAACCCCCTCAACCCCCTCTTCTTTCTAATATGGCTGCCATGGGGGGCATAAATAGTGAAATTCTCTCAGGACGTCATGTGAGGTGTCGATTCATAACATTGGGACCATATACGTTTTCAGATCCCAGAAATCGTCCAGAATTAAGAAAACACATAACTTCCAAGGGAAATTATGAACTTGATTTATCGACTTTTTTCACCCTGAA
Source organism: Bemisia tabaci (assembly GCF_918797505.1). NCBI lineage: Eukaryota > Metazoa > Arthropoda > Insecta > Hemiptera > Aleyrodidae > Bemisia > Bemisia tabaci. The sequence continues at coordinate 42,360,312 of NC_092799.1, forward strand.
ATGGCCGCTATTCCAATATTCGCTCACATAGGAACAGTGAAATTCTCTCAAAGCGGCATAGTAGGTGTCGATTTGCTTTTAATCTGAGGCGTGGATTTCGAATCACAAGTCAAAACATGTAAATATCCCATAGTGACGAAAATACTTATATACTAGCTGCTTCAGCTCGCTACGCTCGCTTGCGCCGCTAGCCGGGGGCAAGCCCCCTGGACCCCCAGTTACTCGCTCTGCGAGTAACTGTTGGCTCGCTTCGCGAGCCAAATTTTGCTACTACCAGTGCTTAGAGGACTTCTTGGAGGCAAAATGATAAATTCAAAAACAAAGAATAGGAAACTAAAAATTACCTACTTTTAGAAAAAGAAACAACCTTGAAAAATAAATAACACTCCTGGAAAAGAAAATCAGAACACTTTTTGAAAATGTAACGGTGCGAAAGGGTGAAGATAAATCACCAATTCTCTTGGAAGAAGACATGAACCGACCCCCGACATGAGTGAAACTGCCGTAGGACCCATGCTAGGGTAGCAGGGTGACACGTGTTGTGAGCAGGTAGGGATGGATTTACGTGGAGAGGGAAACGGAAAATCAGAGGGTGGGAGGTCCCCCAACCATATGACTCGTCCAGCGTCAAAAACGCAAATATGTCGTTATCAAATCGAGGTAAATTTTGCAACTTCGGTCGCGCAAATCGAAAAACGAAGGGGTCTTGGCACATCTAGACCCTATGAGCTTTCATTTAAAACAAATCCGAGGAAAATCGGTCCAGTAGTTTCCGAGATCGAATTAGCACAAACTGTCCAGCGTCAAAAATGCAAATATGTCGTTATCAAATCGAGGTAAATTTTGCAACGTCGGTCGCGCAAATCGAAAAACCAAGGGATGTTGGCACGTCTACGGCGTAAGAGCTTTCATTTAAAACAAATCGGAGGAAAATCGGTCCAGTAGTTTCTGAGATCGAATTAGCACAAACTGTTGGAGGCCAAAAAAGGCCTTAGGATATTAAATATATAGATGGCAACCGCTTTGGCCTACATTTTGGACTAAAAATGCTGCTTGGGTTCATTTTTGTCGAAAGAGCTGGAAATGAATTGGTGATTTTAATGGTAATTGACAAATTTCACGCGTATTCTTTTTCTATGTACGCAAAGGACTCAGATGGGCGTCTGTTTTTTTCATTTTTAAAAATTCCCACAAAAATATAATTTTTTTGCCGACGAAGTATGTACAGAGGCGGATCCAGCAATTTGGCAACACCGAATTTCCTCCATTTAAACCTATGCTAAATAATCGATTCTTGTCGGAGCACCTGGCCCCTTCAAGAATCGATACATTTCCATAGGTTTAAATGGAGGAAATTCGGTGTTGCCAAATTGCTGGATCCGCCAATGAGTATGTATCTGCATTTAGAGTTCCTATGTTATTGTTTATGAACGCACTCAGTTTAATTGCAATTAAAACAACTGGATAATTGAGTGCTTTTTGTAGCGCAGGGTTTCGTCTCCTAGTAGAAGCGACACCTACAGTTTCCTGCGTTATCTGCAACAAAACGCACGCTCCTGCTAGAAGAAAATCGATTACAAAAAGAACCATCTATTATCCAGTTATCTAATAATGAAAGAACCAGAAACCAATATGAATCCTCTGTGTACATTTGAAAAAGAACACCGGTGAAATATGTCAATCACCATTAAATTATCCGATTCATTTCCAGCTCTTTCGACATAACTGAACCCAACCCAAGATGCATTCTTTATTCCAAGATGAAGGCCAGAGCGATTGCCATGCTTAAGTGTTTTTGTCACTTTGAGATATTGACGATTTCTGACTTAAAATTCGGAATCTACGCCTCAACTTACATGAGAATCGACACCTCACATGCCGCTTTGAGAGAATTTCACTGCAACTATGTCCCCCCGGCGGCCGTTTTGAAGAGGGTACGGGGTTGCTCCTGGCCCCCCGTAGGAGTAATGGCATTCTAGACCTCTAATTTGCGATTTCCGACTTGGAATTCCGAGTCTACACCTCTATTTACATTAGAATCGACACCTCACATGCCGCTTTGAGAGAATTTCACTGCAACTATGCCCCCCCCCCCCCGGCGACCGTTTTGAAGAGGGTAGGGGGCTGCTCCTGGCCCCGCGTAGGGTGAAATGGCATTCCAGACCTCTAATTTGCGATTTTCAACTTGGAATTCGGAATATAAGCCTCTACTTACATAAGAATCGACACCTCACATGACGTCCTGAGAGAATTTCACTATTTATGCCCCCCATGGCAGCCATATTAGAAAGAAGAGGGGGTTGAGGGGGTTCCCCTGGCCCCATATAGGGTATAAGCCATTGCAAGTCTCACATTTGCGATTTATGACTTGAAATTTGGAATTTACGCCTCAAATTACATAGGAATGGACACCTACTATGACGTTCTGAGAGAATGTCACTATTTATGCCCTCCGCGGCGGCCATATTGGGGGTAGGAGGGGGTGAACCCTGGCCCTCCATAGGGTGCAGTGGCATTGTAGACCTCCCTTGTAGGTTTTCTGACCTAATTAACATAAATGAAGACACGTCATTCGACAGTGAAAGGTGCATCTTGGGTAATTATCATTAAAGTTGAAATTTTGGCCGCCATCTTGGATTTGACGGACCCTAAGGGGTTGAAATTATTTTTTGACACCAGATATGAATTCTACGACCAAAATTACATATAAATGGATACCAAACTCGACAATATTCTCAAATTTTGGAATTTTGACCCCCGGGGCGGCCATTTTGGGCGCCATCTTGAATCGGGGGCACCAGCATCATTTTTGGACTTGACAACATCGAAAATCGGATTCTACACGAAAAAACGAAGAGAATGATGTATCATTCAAACTTTATTACACAAGCTGCTCACAGGAGTACATCTGCAACCGCACTAGGCGTCAGGAGTTTGTCACCAGATGGTGTTTTTTGGACCACTTTGAGGGCCTAGATGAGGGTGATGGCACAGGCTAGAAGGCGGCAGACAAAGTTTTTCTAGTCACCCTGGGTATGATCTTTAATAATAGACTTGTCTGCCGAGCGTCAGGAGTTTGTCACCAGATGGTGTTTTTTGGACCACTTTGAGGGCCTAGATGAGGGTGATGGCACAGGCTAGAAGGCGGCAGACAAAGTTTTTCTAGTCACCCTGGGTATGATCTTTAATAATAGACTTGTCTGCCGAGCGTCAGGAGTTTGTCACCAGATGGTGTTTTTTGGACCACTTTGAGGGCCTAGATGAGGGTGATGGCACAGGCTAGAGGGCGGCAGACAAAAATTTTCCGTTTCAGTGCATGCAAGGCTATCGATTTAGGGGGTCAAAACATGTATCCCGAGTTTGTCACTCAAAGTCGTCTGGCTCTCTGACTACACGTGCCAGTCGAGACCCAAAGTCAATTGGCCCACATGTAAATACAAACGACAATTGCTCACGACGTTTTTAGATGAAAATGTATAATGTCTTGAAAGAATGAGGGTTTGCTTGTTTTTTTGTCTTGTCTGTTTGGTCCAACGGAGAATAATATACAGTTGAGAGTTTTGGTAAAAATGGGGGAGCGTCAATTCCTTGAGACACAATTCACTAAAACTCTCTACACCTCTATGGTGTGACAGGACTTAATTATCTTTCAAGAAATTCCCACCTTGTTATTACCTGAACCGGATGAACCTCTATATTTGCCTCAGCTAAAGGCTCTTAGATTTTTCCTGTGTACGATAAGTATCTTGATTTATTTTCGAGGAAAGATCTATACTTTTAAAGGATGCCTGTCATTCTTAATACGTTCAATTTCGTAAAATAATGTGCAACACCTCTGTTGTGAAATAGTTGCTTCAGGCGCCGCCGCACGGCGGGCGGGCGGTCAGCGCTAAACGCGCATTGGCGCCTACAAACCTAAGTGGATACTTCAAGCATTGTGCAATGCGAGAAGTATCCACTTAGGTTTGTAGGCGCCAGTGAGCCTCTTGCGCTGGCAGCACGCCGCTCCGCTCTGTTAGGCTTTAACATTTATACTCGCATAGTCAGCTTTTTTTAACTCATGATTTTGAAATGTTTGCACACTCTGAATTGATTATTCTCATTTACATTGATGGGGAAAAAATATGTATCAATTTATCAAAGGAGAATAATAATGTAATGTGTGTTTTTTAAATATTGGTGGTTCCGTGTCAAAAATGATGTCCAAGGCACATTAATTTTTTATTTTACATCAAACCTATGGATATGTATCGATTCTTTGGGGGGCCAGGTAATCCGCCAAGAATCGATTATTTAGCATAGGTTTGAATGGAGGAAATCCAGTGTTGCCAAATTGCTGGATCCGCCTCCGGGCGAAAAATCGTGACTCTCCTCTAATCAAGACAGGATTCTATGACCAGCGCATTGCAAAATGTAGTCTAGTTAAGATGATCTTTCATGATAGAATCGGGACACCAGTAGCGAGTCGATTGTTGACTCGTTATCAAATGATTCCGATCGAGAAATCCCTATCTTTGCAATGCTACCTATCGATCACGGTCATTCGATATCGATTCGACAATCGAGCCGCAGGAAGGACGCGGATCAAGCGGAGGAAGGACGAGGCCCGGGACGAAAATGCGGAAATATGCGGGATTGAAAGCTGTCGAGGAATGAGAGGCCACGCTCCGTCTACTCCGGGTCCACATTCTGCCGCGCTAAGGAAGAACGCCGTATGAGCCTTCAGACGCTGCCAAATTTCGTCTGATAAAAAACGAATTTTCAAGGGAATTTGCACTGGAAAAAAAAACACATTGGGTCCAGAGTCCAGACTCTTAACAACATCGACAAGAAAAAATACTCTTGATTCAATCAGATTTAAGCTTAAATCAAGAACCAAGCCTCTTAATTTGAGCGGATTTCCTTTCGATTTAAGCTTAAATCTGATTGAATCAAGAAACCTTTTTTTTGTCAATGTTTTCAAAAGTCTGGACTCTAGATCCAATGTGTTTTTTTTTTTCAGTGTGGGGAGATTTTCTCCCCATTTATCAAAAAATGGGCCTGTTGCAAACTTGAACTGGAGCGCAAAGATGGGTTGTTGCTTTTAGAAAATGGCGCAAAAATCATGTGTTTTTTGGTAAATTAATAAATATTTTTCCTTGCAATTTTTAGATACTGTGGACTGTTTAAATCAAATATTTTGTTCGAGTTTTTTGCCAACGTGCGTTGAAATTCAGCATAAAGCTGAAAATCTCAAGTGTTGCACCAAACATCTCTTTGAGAGAAAAGTGTGCTCATATGAGCATTACCCTCTGTATTGAGATTTTCAGCTTTATGCTGAATTTTAATACACGTTGGCAAAAATCGCCAACATACTATCTCACGACCCGTGCGTCCACCGTAATCATTTTGTGTAAATTAAATACTCTAAAATATTTTTCCCTTGCAAGCTTTACCCAGAGCCAAAATAATAATTGGTTGTCTTACAGACGTTGGCTCAAAAAGCACGATAAGCGCAACGGATTAGTCTGAAATACAGTCCGATCTTCACAATCTGCGTAAAAAATATGCGTTTTTTAAACTTCTGGCCTCAAAAACGACGCTACGAGAGAGGTGAACATTTCGTAAGAGGAGTCGTTTCATCCTATACCCTTGCGCAGTAGGATGCTACACACACAGTATTCAATGTGGTTTTTATCAACGCAAGGAGAATGTTAATTTAATCACGCCGTTTGATAAAATCCCATCTCGTCACGCATACTTTGGCGGGTTGGCATCGGCCATGTTTTGAATATTGCGAAGCATCCTAGTGCGCAAGGATTGGATGGAGCGAGGACGACCCCTTTTACGAAATGTCCACCTGTTCCGTAGTATCGGTTTTGAATACAGAATCTTAAAAAACGCATAGTTCTTAAGCAGATGGTGAAGTTGGGACTGTATTTCAGATTTTTCCGATGCGCTTATCTTGCTTTCAAAGCCAATATCTGTAAGAACTTATTCTCAATTTTGCTTCAGCTGAATTTGCAAAGGCCGCACATTTTTCGAGAATTTAATTTTAAAAAAATTTACAGTATCTGAAAATTTAAAGGAAAAACATTCATGAATAGACCACGTTAAGCAAAAAGGAACCAAGCCATATCAGCTATTGGCAAATTTAATCGGTTAAAATTTTGAAAGGAATCCATACAAACCTTCTCTCGTAAAAAATTGTAATGACCGGTTTTTGGCAACAGCTGATGCGGCTTGGTTCCTTTCCGCGAAACGCGGTCCAAATTTACCCAAAAACATAATGTTTTTCAATGCGGGAAATTCGGCAACATATGGGTGTTCATACGGCGTTCTTCCGCAGCATGGGAGCATTCTCGACGGGCCCTTCCGTAGCGCGGTGTCGCTGCGGCGTCGGGGCGCACGTAGCGCGCGGCGTCGCGGCGCAGCGTGGCACCCGCTTCATAACGCGGGCGCCGGGCGTGTCGCGATGAATTAAACACGGAAAGCCTTTCACGCGCCTCGGCCTGCCGTCTAGACCCCGCCAATCCCGCGCTTCATTCTCCCGCTCCCTCACACAAACCCCTCTCTCCCTCTTTCTCATGAGCCCCGAAACGTATAGCATCATACGGAGAACAAGGCTCACGTACTGATTAAGATACGTCAGAGGAGCGACGATTCCTTCCGCCCGGGCCCAGTCGGGAGCCGGATCCTGGAATTCCACCTCATCTCCATGCATGCAATTTTACAAACTCCACTCGTAGACCTATGAAATGGCCCGTTAATTCCTTCTCTCGTCTTCGCCCTTGCCCCCTCCACCCCCACCCCCTTTGGACCCGAAATCCGTGCACACGTCACGCGCCCCAATTCTCTTAGGCCGCTTGTTGACAGGATGTCGCGAATCTGAGGTAGATGTTGAACCGGGGGGACCGTTTGAAATCCCTAGACCCCATGACTCATGCCGATAGCGAGGTGGATTCAGTTCTGCAGAGGCGCGAAGTACGTGGCATTGCTGCTCGGATTGTGCCACTTCCACCTTGACGTAAAAATAACCGATGTGAGATAATACGTCGTCTCCGGTACGATGGAACGTAACTCCTTTTCAAGGTTGCCAAATTGGGTCAAACAATTAATTTGTTTTGCCAAAATGTACCGGTGCAATGGAGATGTTGCATGTGTGAGAGATTTGCGATTTGACCATGGATTCTTATGTAAAAGTTTGTGGAAAACACGATAGTGCCAATGGTTTTCTCTGAAATCATCTCCCAAGCTCAAAAAAAGCTCTCAAAGTGAGGCCAAAATGGATGGAATATACCTCCTTACCCTGAGAATCCACCTCTACATCAAAACAAACCCTCCATGCAAAGATAGGGAGCAAATACATTAGCAGGGATGCCGTGTTTTCAGTTTTGGAGTCCCCAACTAAAGTAGCAACCCTGCTAATGTATTTGCTCCCTATCTTTGCATGGAGAGTTTGTTTTGATGTAGAGGTGGACTCTCAGGGTAGGGTGGGATATCCCCTCCATTTTGGCCCCACTTTGAGAGCTTTTTTTGAGCTTCGGAGATGATTTCAGAGAAAACCAGTGGCACTATCGTGTTTCTTGCGAACTTTTACATAAGAATCAATGGTCAAATCGCAAATCCCTCACAAATGCAACATCTCCATTTTATCCAAAATTTCCCTGATTTTTGCATGAAATGTGAGGAAAAATCAGCAAAATTTTCAGCTAAAAATGCTCAAGATTCTCCTGATTAACGAGCAATGTGCAAGGGGAAATTTGGCAACAATGAAATGAAGTTACGTTTTTTCGTGAGGGAAACGACGAATACTGAGGTAAAAGTTTGAGGGGACGATTCGAGTGAATTAGATGAAAATCCTCAAATCGTTGAAATTTGGCATCACCAAACTTTCGAATTTTCTCCAGTTGTGAAGGTAAACAAGCTTTTGAGCGTAAATTTATTCGGTCCAGCTTTGACTGAACAAGTTTTCGGACTTGAAGTTGCAGAGATAATATGTGCGTGAGAAAGATTAGAGATTTTTGAAATTAAAAATCGGTAGTTGAATTCTAAAAACGCGTAACTCAACGATGGCCTCTCAAAACTTTCCGCATATTCTTTATTTTTTAAAAGAAACCAACAATTTTTAAAGCTTACACGGAATGATCGTGACAAGAGAAATAAAAACCCATGAAAATATCAAGAAGTAGTAAAGATTTGGTATACAATTTAAAATAAATTAAGAGAGAAAAATGTCTACGTCGTTCTTTCAAATATGCGCTCCTTAGAATTCAGCGATCAAAGCGGTCAAAGTAAAACAGGATTTTAGCGCGCCGCACAGCTCCCAGTGCGCCTTCAAATCACCGTGTAGACTAAACGCGCTCCGGAGAGTCCCAATAGTTATCGTTCAGCGCCTGAAAAACAAATCTATTTTTTTACCGTAATGCTATGAATAAACAAGAGTCATCTTTCTCCTCTTCCCTTCTTAAATTATTTATTATGGGTTTTATTTTTTCGTATTGAAGTAACTCATTTTCAAAGGAGCATAACAATAATTTTACGTCATGAGGAGAACGAAATTTATCTGATGGAGAGTTAAAAAAGGAAGAAAGGGGGAAAACTCACATAAACCATTGTAATGCTATAAAATTGAGGAACTTGGATTCCAGGAATGTCAGTGGGTACAAATTCTGAACCTTCCCCTCCTCTTTTTTCTCCATGCTCTCAGTGCTTTAGTCGTAGGCTATACGAGTGGTCCTGCAGAACTTCGGGAAACAATTGGACAGTTTATCGATCAATCGGTTATCACAGAATTTCAGGACATTTTTTTCCCACAAAAAAAATTCCAACCCCACATTACTATCAATAATATCAGCCGGCTGATCGGAGAGTTCGATAGACAAAGCGATATAGACAAAGAAGACACAGATAATATGGAGCAATCCTGGTTGAAACGAGTGGTTCTTACAGACTAAGAGAGCAAATCATGGACTAGCTGTAGAGTCTACAGTCGATTGCCGTTGTAGTACCAATCTATTAAAAACAAATACGGAGCTACTAGCTGATTTTTTCTTTGATAATATGCGAACTCAGGTCATTCTTTAATCAAATACAACGTGCACGACGATTTTTATATTATTGGTTCATTGGATTTATTAAAGCATGCCTTGAGTTAGCATATTTTTGAAGAGAGAATCGGCTAATGGCTCAGTATTTTTTTTCATTATGAGTAGCCGAAAACTCAATAATTTTATTAATCTATTACTTACATCCTTTTCATTGAAACCACCCACCTTACGCCGTAGGATTCCTCCATATCCCTTTCGTCTTCTTTGTCTATAGCTTTGTCTATCAAATTCAATAATCAGCTCGCGGGTATTAGCACTTTCAAAGTACATCCCCCGTGAAGATGTCAAAAAGTTTTGTCTTCCGATTTTCTGGTGCCGTTTCAGTGATAAGCTTCTAAATTTCCCCTATCCTCCCTCCGTTCTCTGTTAGGAGGTCTCATTCATTTGTTAAAGTGTGCTAGTGTCGTCGTGCCTCCATAGTGACACTCCTTTGACAATGACACGCACTCCTCGATCGATCCGATAATTCCGATGAAAAATGCCTATTGACATATCAAAACTGTTTCCAAATTGTGCGGTGATAGTCGTGTACCTCCAGTATACAGCAATGCAATCATGAATTGAACGACTTGAATTGTATGACTTTTGAAAGTTGCAACGCTGTGCAGTAATCAAGGTTCGTCGACCCAAACGCACATACCACAAAGCACGGTAAATGGACGGAGTTAATCATCCGCCATAAGAATTGTTTCGTTTTATCTCTGCAATTCCCGCATTTTTACCACATTTAAAAGTATACGCACATGCATTCAGAGTCAGGTATTAGACGCCAGTGTCATAACCTCTTAGCGACGATGAAACTATACCAGATTACGTATCTCGTTTGCGGTGTTTAAGAGTCTTCACTCCCATTTTGTTTTTGTGAAGGGGAAATATCGAATATCATTCCTTGAAGTTTTAATGTCTGCTCTACGGAAGTTCTCAAGAATTGACGATGAGCGGTTTTTCATATAATAAAATAAAGTATGACAGGAAGTCTGCGGCGTCGCAAATCGAGATACGTGATCTGGTAGTCTCGCCGTCTTTACATTTATTTTTTGAGCATTATTCGGAATTGTTTTAAGTATGCCTGACAACCAAAACATTTTAAACTTGACCGGTGAAAAAACCAATTTTTTTTTTTTTTTTTTTTTTTTTTTTTTTTTTTTTTTTTTTTTTTTTTTATCTTACAAATCGTTTTAAAATAATTGGATGTCATTTAGCTAAACCAATTTATCTACAAGAAGATTAGAAACGCTGTTATTATACAGCATTACAATGCATAATGTGAGTTTTTTCTTTTTTTAACTTTCCATGAGAAACATTTCGTTTTCCACTTGACGTTAAATTATTGCTCACCCTCCTTTGAAAATTAGTTACTTCAATAAGGAAAATTAAACTTATATAAAATTGTTTCAAAGGTAAGAGGAAAAAGATGAACTTGGTTTATTCATAGTATTATAGTAATAAAATCAATTTCTCTCTCAGGCGCTGAACGATAACTATTGCGACTCTCCGGAGCGCGTTTAGTCTACACGGTGATTTGAAGGCGCACTGGGAGCTGTGCGGCGCGCTAATATCCTGTTTTACTTTTACTACTTATATCGCTAAATTTTAAGAACACATATTTTACAAAGCAACTTTGCAATTTCCTCTTGTATTTTATTTTTAATAGTATACCAATTATATAGTACTTCTTCAGATTTTCATGGATTTTTCTTTTTCTTTTTCACGATCATTCCGTGCGAGCTTTAAAAATCGTTGGTTTTTCCTCAAAACAAAATATATTCAAAGGTTTTGAAAGGGCGTTATTGCATTACGCGTTTTTTTAGGATTCAACTACCGATTTCTAATTTTCAGAATCTCGCAATTACTCTTTTTCACTCACTCGGATATTATCTTTGCATTTTCAAGTCCTAAAACTTGTTCAATCAAAGCTGGACCCAAACAACTTTCATTTTGATAGCTTGTTTACCTTTGATACTGGAGGAAATTTTAAACTTTGTCGATTGAAAAACTAAACTTAAATGATCCTCACTATTCTAAATGGTTTTCACGGACTTTTACTAACTCACATCGGAGACATCGGTCTGGCGTATTACCGCATTTCCAGCAGTTTTTTTTCTTCTCATTTCCCTTAATGTTCAAAAAAAATTCATAAAAACTTAAAGCATCAAAAAAAGTAGAATTAAAGTAACACCAATCAAGAAAACCCCATAATGAACAACTGAACGTGTAATCATACTTGGATTGCATTTTGCAAAAAGGAACCATTAGCATTGCAATGTTGCTAAGATTGTGCAACTTCATTTGTCTTGGAAGAAAAACCTGATTATCTATAAACAGCGTCTATTTTACTCACTGAAAACTGTAAATTTAAGACAAAATTATCATGTAAATTTTATATTTCTTCAGGATGTCAATAGTTATATTACAATGGATGAAGTTGTACAATCTTAGCAAATTGCAATGCTCCTGGTTCCTTTTTGCGAAATACAATCCACTTAACATCTTACTTCGAATCTGTGTGATACTCGTACTTACTCAAGAATATTAATTTCCTCCAAAGCATGTAATAGGCATGTTTGAATCCCTTGCTTGTCACGTCAAAAATCTGGAGGGACTTATCATAATAAGGAATATGATATTATTTCTTCTTGTGCCGTTAAAAAATCAAAATAAATGTATACTACGTTTCTACCAGAGCAGTACATTTCAAATTTATCACTTGCATCGCATTGATTTCTCACTACAGCATCGTTTATCCATTTGATTTGTTAAATTATTCGAACAGGGTTGAAAGAATTAAAAAAAAAAATTATAAAAACTTCAAGCATCAAAAAAAGTAGAATTAAGGTAACACCAATCAAGAAAACCTCATAATGAACGACTGAGCGTGTGATCATACTTAACATCTTACTTCGAATCTGTGTGATACTCGTACTTACTCAAGAATATTAATTTCCTCCAAAACATGTAATAGGCATGTTTGAATCCCTCGCTTGTCACGTCAAAAATCTGGAGGGACTTATCATAATATCCTCCTCATTATTTCTCATCTGGTAAGTGATCGCTCTCGAGGGCGCGCAGTCAAAAATGACGCGCATTATCCGCCGGGCTTAAGAGATTCAGCGTGACATGTTTACATTAAAAGTAGCATTTGAAACTTTAGGCGGCATTAAAGAGACTCGGGACTATGCTTGCTCCAAACTTCAACTGCGAGAAAGGAACCCGGAACCGCTCGTCCACAGACTGAATAGTGCGTTCGGGCTGGAGAGGTTAAATCCATCCGTTCCGAAACAAACGCGCTCAAGCCCCTCAGATATGCGCAGGTTCTGCCGCGTTAATATTTTATGAGCTTCGAAGCTCCTTTAATTTCCTCGTCTCATAATCATTTCAATTTGCAAATTTGCCATCTGTACCCGCCTGGCTAATGCACCTGTCTTATAATTCAATTTCATGCATATTTAATGAATTTCTCAAAGGGATTCCTCCGCTCCTCTAGTTTTCCAGTGTTTTTAACGTTGTTACCATTTATTACCTCTTTCAGGTCTGTTTTTGCACTTTCTCTGCCTGTTTTTTCAAGTTTTGCCTCCTCATTAAAGAGCCTCTCTTCAAAATTAAAGTACGCTAAACGCGGTGTTTTTTGTGGCTTGTGTGCCAGATTGAAAATCTAAAATGTTCAGCGCTACATCAGTGTGTTCGGACTTACGCGTTGCGGTATTGCACGATTTAAAGGGGAACAATTAAAATGAATATGATATTATTTCTTCTTGTGCCGTTAAAAAATCAAGATAAATGTATAGTACGTTTCTGATAGAGCAGTACATTTCAAATTTATCACTTGCAACACATTGATTTCTCACTACTGCATCGTTTATCCACTTGATTTGTTGAATTATTTGAACAGGGTTAAAATAATTCGGACAAAACTTTTACGTTGAAGTTATGAAGCAAACTTGGGGGTTTTTTTCCTTCTATTTAAAATGTCTTCGTGTATTCACGTCAATAAATACTTTTATCATTAAAATTTAAGTATTTCGTTGAGATTTTGTGTATTGCGCAAAAGTTTCATTTAATGTTATAACCTCACTCAACGGAGCAATAATAGAGCCAATTGTGGTTTGCACAGATTGCTCTTGGAATTTGTGTGGTTTTTTTTTTTTTAATTTATTTTAGCGCGCAAAACAGGTGATCGGGACTATTGTATTCCTGCATTCTTTTCTCGGCTTTATCAGAACTTTGCTACTCTCCTCATCAATTGAGTATGCAAATCTGCGCGCTAAATGTTTGAAAGCGGGATGGGAAAAGAGAAAAAAAAAGCCATGTCGAAAGAGGAATTACGTCCGCCAGCAGTGTGCGAAAGGGGTCACGCTTATCCACGAAAACGCGGCGCACTTGAAGTTGCAATCAATTTTTCACCTCCCTCTCCTCGCCTCGCTGGAATAATAAACAAGCAACATGCAATTTCAAATGAATAATTCATTGATATCCTTCAAAACTATGCAGAAAGCATAGTGCTCTCACTGCAATTCACCGTCGCGACCTCAACTGGTCTCAGACCTGCGGGTCGTAAGTATTACCTTAACTGCACAATCGCCGGCTACCTTTGAAAAAAAGTAGGTAATCTCCTGTGGATGATGAGAAAAAAGCTGCACATTGGCAACTCACCTCAACCTCACTCGAGGTCAAGGGTGATTGAAAACCCCACCGACAGATTAGTATCTGTTTCCGACGGAGAGGGAGTGATCTAGTCCTACTGAACACAGCTGAGATCATTTTCCTATACTGTTCTTTTTCTGACGATGATGGGAAATTGCTGAGAGATCTTAGATTATGATTTAATGGGTCCAGTTATGATGGGTTTATCGTCAACTGTCGCACAGTGGATCGAGTCAATGGGAAAGGTCGGACACAATTTGGAAACTTTAAAAGCTTATAACTCCGTGTATACAAAACTTTGAGATTTTACACTCTTAACTTCACAATATGTAAGAGGAATTTGCGTATTTTCTGTGTGTTGTCCACTTCAAAAAATATACTACTGCAATGGCGTAATTTAACAAAGGTGAGTCACCCCAATTTTGTGACTCCTCGCAAAATTAAAAATGACAGCCAGCATGTAAAATATGTGTAATTTTGGTAACCCAAAATTTCCGTCGTTCGTATGTTTTTTTTTTTATTTCTTTAAAAAAAATTGCAGGTTATTTAGCATAGGATAAGGACAAATCGAAATGCCATAAAATATTGTTCGTGGTTAAAACAAAACAAGAAAATGCATCAAGAAATCTGCAACACAGCAAATTGACGTATTCCTCTTATTACCAACTTTGAATATTCAACATGAGATGAATAATGAAAGGAGAGGTCAATTTTTCTCCGTGAAAAATTTTCTTCGTAAACAACTATTTTTCTCAACTCTATCTTTCACCGTAACCAAGTCCAACAAGCCCACCACATCGTTTGTATAGAGCCTTATATTCTCCCTCCTAGGAGGTCCTTTCACTCTCAGGTTTTTTTTTTTTTTTTTTTTTATATCGGCAGAGAGGCATCAATTGTTTGGGGTGCTGCCCGCGCTGAAATTTGCCTTTGATATTTTAAGCCGTATTTTTGATACCCGTTTCTAGCCCAGGACGCCTCTCTTTTTTTCTTGGCGAGTGAACTCAATTTCCCTTAAAGCTAACTCCTCGCATCGGTTTGAAAAAGGGCTGTCGGTCTTCCGTGATCATGGACCGGAGAAAACGTTCCCACAAAATTTCTTGAATTTGCTCCAGGCTCTGCAGAGCAAAAGCGCTGTTGCAAGACGCAGCATGTTATTCCTGAAGCGCAGCGTGAGATTGGAAAATGGAAGGGCAAAATCCGGAAAAACTGATGGTTTTTTCTTCTTTGTCAATTTTTTCTTCTACTCTTTCCCCTTTCCATCCCCCTTTATTTTTCGTTCGCGTCCTTCACCTTGTTCTTCTCGTACTCTTCAGTCTCTTTCTACTTTAGATTTTGCTTCTTTTGCTTTTTCTCTTCTTCCTCCCCTTTTACATCTTCCTCTCCTCACTTCATAAACTTCATGCCTAAAACATACAATTTAATCGGTCAACCTAGAAAAGCTCCCGCTTCCCTTGTGTGTTTCTCCTTCTCCCCCCTATCCTTCCCTCTTTCTCTTCTCCTTCTTTTTATTTTTCTACCTTTTTTTCTTCTCCTTCCTTTTCGTCAATATCTTACTATCCATCTCCTACCGATTTTCCTCTTCCTTCTTCAGCATCTTCTTTCAAAATTCGTATTCCCGCTCCTCTACCTCCACCTCTGTCTTCTCTTCCCTCATCTCCTCTTCCTTTCTTCCCTCCTTTCCTGTTCTTCTACTACCTTGACGCCGCTCGATTCATGAACGGCAGTCGAAATGACTCTATTGGAGATCCTTTACTCTATGTTTTCTTCCTAGCCTATTCCCCCTAAACTGTTGTGAAAAAGTTTGTCTTTAAAGTTATTATTATAATCGGGTCGTTGACACGTCATTTAAAACATTTATGATTGGAGGATATTTTAAGGAATATAGCCCTACCAACTGGGCGTATTTCTGCTAAAAGGAACTATGTGCATTGAGACGTGAGCCCTGAGACCCATTAGAATATATGCATAACAGGGCTCACGTCATAATGCTCGTAGTTCCGTTTGGCAGAAGTACGTCCAACCCTGGACAAGAGTATTCAGTTGCGAATGGGGAGGCATTAAAAACTTTTTAAACGACCAAGCAATCCAATAGACGTTTTTATAACCGGGCATCCTCAGAGTAAAAAAGGGGGTGGGATAGGAGGAGTGGGGGGGATTCAAGAAAGCTGGATATTCCGCTTTACTTGATGTGGAAACATGATATTTCGACATTTTGAAAAAGGAATCCGTAAATGTCATTGGTACGTCATTGAGCGTCATTTCCATGCATCGGTTTCCATCTGACTAAGAGTGAATGTTCTCTATTTTTTTTGGTATTTCTGAAATTCGTATTGACTTTTTAAGTGATTCTCAAGGACATTTGTCATGTAATTCTTGGAATGAACGTGGCGCAACGGATGTAAATTGTAAATACTCGTTGCGATGGCGCTAGTTATTATCATTTTGCCGGTGGGTCTGTTGAAATTTCTTTGCTGAAAGAGAAGAAAAAAAAGCTTTTTCGCAGGAAAACTTTTGAGGTTTTGAGCAACTTCCCAAGAACAACAACACTACTTTTTACGGTGGCATAAGTTTGCAACAGACCCGTTCTGTAATGAAGATGTTTGAACATCTTGTGGGCTTAGCACATGGCTGGATTTACCTACTTGCCGCCCATGGGCCACCTGTATATTGCCGCCCTCTTCTCATTCATTTTGAAACATCAATAAAAACCATCAAGTGAACGTGCCGGAGAAAGATGGGTGCATAAGACGCTTTCACTCGTTCACTCGTGTTGGACACATTTTTTTGCGTAAGCTCTGTCAACACTACTAGCAAAAGTACACGGAACTTCGCGCGAAAGTTCAGTTCCGTAAACATATCTCTGTGGGGACAAGGCCTTTCATTTGTAAGAAATGAACTAAAAAATTAAGAAAGAACAAACATGATTGTGATTTAATAATTTTAACTTCCGCCGCCGTGCCGCGCTGACCACACTCTGTTTGGCGCAATGCGTGAAGTATTCATGTAGTCTTGTAGGCACTGTGCGTTTCACGCCGTGCCGACCGCTGTTGACCGTACTGTGTTTGACGCAATGCGTGAAGTATTCATGCAGTCTCGTAGGCGCTAATATGTGTTACATGACGACCACCATGCCTCCGTTCCAGGTCAAATTGCGAGTTGAAAAATGTCGGAGGTTTGCCATTTCCGGGTTTTTAAATAAATTGAGGCCTTGTTTATAAATTAACAAATTTGCACGTGTCTGAGATTGATGAATTTCATGGCTGGGCAGAAACCAATGAATTAACTAAGCACGAGGATACATCCTTGGTTTTTAAATTAAACGCGTTATGACAAAATTACCTAATCCGCTTGAATTCATGCGATTAAATAGGAAATGTCGCTATCCAAGGCGGCACATTTCTCACTTTTCAATCTATTTTTCTACAATGTCTCGTATCGGAAGGAAATTAAATGCAATACTGCTAATTTGGCCTGAAAAGAACTCTGAGATGAAATTTTTTGTGGCTATTCTCCGTAAAGTTAAGATTAATTCTGCAAGATTTTGTTAAACACTGGAAAAAACACATTGGATCTAGAGTCCAGACTCTTAAAAACATCGACAAGAAATAGTGCTCTTGATTCAATCATAATCTAGCTTAAATCAAGAACCAAGCCTCTTAATGTGAGCGGATTTCCTTTTGATTTAAGCTTAAATCCGATTGAATCAAGAGTATTTTTTCTTGTCAATGTTTTCAAGAGTCTGGACTCTGGATCCAATGTGTTTTTTTTCCAGTGAAGGAAATTAAAAGCAATACTGCTAATTTGGCCTGAAAAGAACTCTGAGAAGAAATTTTTTGTGCCTATTCTCCGTAAAGTTAAGATGAATTCCGCAAGATTTTGTTAAAGGAGCTTTAGATATGGCTCTTTTTTCGAAAGACAGAATCCTTTGTTTCCGCCGCCTTCTGGCTCAGCACCGCGTTTCTGTTTTCACTCATCGCGCCTAAGGAAATGCGGATCGACACAGTCGTAATAAAAACAAGGAATCTTTCTGACACGCCGCGCCGTTAGCTGAAATTCCAGCAGTGCGTTTGTCGTTAAGGTCGCGTGATAACGGCCCGAGCATAACGCCAGACCCTCTCCCCTAATCTGGGCCCCTGCTCCCCCCCCCCTCATTCTTCTGTCCCCCACCCCATGCCCCTGCACCCACACCGGGCTGAGCCGCGCTACAGTCGAAAATGTCAGGGCGAATGCGGCGATTCCGCCCTATAATTTGGTTATTTCATTTTGTTTCGCGGTATTTATTGCCCGCATTCTTATTAACCTAAATGTTATTGATTCTCCGCTGCAGAGCTCAAGCGTGCCTCGGGAGGCTACGCGAAAGACCAACGGGTTAAAAAAAAGTGTGAAAGTAGGATTTTGCGTCGCCCACGCATAGACGTATTTCTGTCAAACGGAACTAGGTGCATTAAAACGTGAGTCCTAAGACCCTTTAGAATATTTGCATAACACACTGCGAAAAAAACACATTGGATCCAGAGTCCAGACTCTTCAAAACTTTGACAAGAAAAAGGACTCTTGATTCAATCGGATTTTTGCTGGAATTAAAACGAAATCCGCTTAAATTAAGAGGCTTGGTTCTTGATTTAAGCTAGATTCTGATTGAATGAAGAATACTTTTTCTTGTCGATGTTTTTAAGAGTCTGGACTCTAGATCCAATGTGTTTTTTCCCGGTGCAATTAAATTAGGCAAAGAGCTTGATGCAAAAACGGCTTTTTTCGCCCCCCCTCTGGAAGTTCTTCAGACTCTGTCTATTGATTACTCATACTTGAGCGCTTCTTTTCCCAAATTTTCAGACCCCCAAAAAATTTTGGGGGGGAGCTAGGGGGGGTGGAAGTCAAAACCTATGAACCTCGATATCTCTTGAACAAAGAAAGATATCGAAGTCCGGTTTGGACGAAAAATCGTCTAAAATTGCATACTTTAAGATTCTAAAGGTCAAAATCCCGATATCACATTTTTAAGTCAACATATGTGCTTTTTTCCAGTTTTTAGGTCTAGAAAATTTCTTTTAAACGAAAAATTTACAAAGATCTCAATTTTTTATTTGAACCAAAACCAGTTTTTTAAATTGTTCGTCTTTTTCCGCATCCAACGAGTGGTCGTATAAGCTGGGGAACCGAACGGTTCCGGAGTTATGATCGATTGAAGTTTCCGCTCAACGCGCGCCGACCGATTTTCGCGCGCAAAAAAGTCGGATTTGACTGTTATTAGATCAGATTGAATGTTCAAACTGAGCAAAATGCTTTATTAGGGACTCTTGAGGGTCGCTGAGTTCAGAAATTACCGATACTTCCAAAAAATTCACGTTTTTAAAATTGCAGCTTCGGACAGGACCACTGAGCGGCCGGTCGGCGCTCAGTGGGCCTCTAAAATAGCGCTGCGGAGCTGCAATTTTAAAAACGTGAATTTTTTGGAAGTATCGGTAATTTCTGAACTCAGCGACCCTCAAGAGTCCCTAATAAAGCATTTTGCTCAGTTTGAACATTCAATCTGATCTAATAACAGTCAAATCCGACTTTTTTGCGCGCGAAAATCGGTCGGCGTGCGTTGAGCGGAAACTTCAATCGATCATAACTCCGGAACCGTTCGGTTCCCCAGCTTATACGACCACTCGTTGGATGCGGAAAAAGACGAACAATTTAAAAAACTGGTTTTGGTTCAAATAAAAAATTGAGATCTTTGTAAATTTTTCGTTTAAAAGAAATTTTCTAGACCTAAAAACTGGAAAAAAGCACATATGTTGACTTAAAAATGTGATATCGGGATTTTGACCTTTAGAATCTTAAAGTATGCAATTTTAGACGATTTTTCGTCCAAACCGGACTTCGATATCTTTCTTTGTTCAAGAGATATCGAGGTTCATAGGTTTTGACTTCCACCCCCCCTAGCTCCCCCCCAAAATTTTTTGGGGGTCTGAAAATTTGGGAAAAGAAGCGCTCAAGTATGAGTAATCAATAGACAGAGTCTGAAGAACTTCCAGAGGGGGGGCGAAAAAAGCCGTTTTTGCATCAAGCTCTTTTTCCAGTGCAGGGCTCACGTCATGATGCACATAGCTCTGTTCAGTAGAAATATGTCCACATTAATAAAGGTAACTGATATTTCGTGTTAATATGGGATGTAGAACACGAGGTAACTTGAACGAGTGGTTTATATTTTTCGCTTGGTTTTTCTTTGGGTTAAAGTGACAAAATCTTTGAGTTGAAAATTTGCAACCTCGTAAAAAATTAAACGCACGCCGCTAAAATCAAATCTGGTTCGTATTTGTACTAGTCCAATCCGCTAGCCACTCGAACGCTGCAACTTCTAACAATAAGTGACATTGATAGAAACAGGAGAACATTAATAGTAATTAGGACAATTAATCGTTGATGCTGCAAATAGACCTAATTTCATCGAATCGATACAATGTCGCTGGACAACGGCATACAAGATTCAACAACAGGACAGAGCCGACACAATGAGCGACTCGATTTCACGTCCCGACTTTATTAGCAGTACATAACACGCCTTCATTTTTTCGGATATGTATCATGGACATCCACAAAGCCGGATTAGTTGACTTAAGTAGTTGGTATATAAGTACATCAAGATACCCTAACGCCGTACGCATCATTTCCTATTGGTTAAAATTTTACAGACATGGAAACTCGGTCTCATATCCATGCCTTCGTTAATATGACGCAAAGCGCAATCTTTCTCTCTTTTTTTAATCTTTTATTTCAACTTTCATGCAAAAATTACAGCGTAGCTTTTTTCAGAACAGCCTTACTTGTTTTTTGATGCGAATAATTATTTACAGACATTTTTATCGGATGAAATCAAAGTCATTGTTCCTGCTGTAAACCTTTACAATTTTTAATTCATAGGGGCTCTACTTGTGAACGCCAACTCAATTTAAGTGAATTACTTACGAATGTCAATGGAATTTATTTTCACCGCGTTTCCAGCGTAGTTGGCATGAAGGCATGTGTTAATTCAAACTTGCGTGGCATTGGGGGAAAAAAGAAAGGAAAAAAAAAATATATCGATCTGGATCAAACGAAACCTGACTTCACAAACAAGAGATTGTAGTAGGGGTTACGTACTTGTCAAAACAGCCATTCCTGCAATATGAACCTACCATCAGTGCCAATTTATATATCCTTAAAAAAAATATATATTATATATGCTGCAAATTTCCCCATTTTTAAGGTTTACTTTTTTACACTTTTATTTATTAAAAAAATAATCGGTGCTAAAATAAGAAAAACCAATCTTCACAACTAGATTTTTTTCAGATAATGTTCAAACTTGTATAAAAAGGTTGACTACTGGGAACAAAAGCAAATGAATGCACACATTTTGAGCAAGTTCTAAAATGTACTGTCAAAGGAAGATTTTTTGTTGATAAAAGCTAAAATAAAGGTTCAGTTTTATCATCTTATCGGTATACATTCCATGCCACACAAATAGGCTCGTACCATTAATTTGTTAAATCGTTCTGCCGGCAGAAAAAACCACGCAACTAGTCACGTTTTTGAGACGCATGCGTCACACTGTGGGTGTGGTGAGAAGTACCTATAGATTGCCTGGAGTTCAAACACAGCCAAGAATTTCGTGACCACTTACATCCCTATGAGATCCACACCTATTCAACTAACAGTCTTTGCATAGTGATGTATAATACATTACCCTCGCATACCACACCATGAGGTTGATTGTATTTTATATATTTTTACAGAAATACAATACGTATTTTTCGCTTCCTTGCTGATTGGCATACTTCTTTATTTATCATTGGTGTGTCTTTATTATTATTAGTTTATTTTTTCATAAGTCGTCATTCTCTTGACGAAGAAACGTAACTCCATTCTAGCGTTGCAAGAATGACTCAATAACAATGCAATTTTTTACAAGAATGTAAATTGTTCTTGAAAATTTGTCTAAGTTTTGCGTGATATCAACAGAAAAATCAGTTGAATTTTCAATCGGAAATTCCCAAAATTCTCTTGCTTAAAGTTCAATTTGCGCGGGTAGTTTTGGCAATGTTGAAATCTAGTCACATTCTTGAGCGAGGGAAATGACGAAGTAAGTGCACCAGTTTGCAAATAAAGTTTAAAACCTCCATTCCTTGACACATCGATTAGTCCCAATCTGTTCGGTTTCAAAAGTCCTTTTTCTACCTTTTTGCTTTCCATTTTAAGTTTATCAAAAAAATAATTTGAAATGTTCCCGAGACAAAACCTTGAATATCCTCTCACTGGAAAAAAAAAACACATTGGATCTAGAGTCCAGACTCTTAAAAACATTGGCAAGAAAAAAATACTCTTGATTCAATCAGATTTAAGCTTAAATCAAAAGGAAATCCGCTCAAATTAAGAGGCTGGGCCTTGATTTAAGCTCAAATCTGATTGAATCAAGAGTGTTTTTTCTTGTCGATGTTTTTAAGAGTCTGGACTCCAGATCCAATTTGTTTTTTTCCAGTGCTTGATATGGTGTGAATACCTGGACAAATTCGCAGTACGTCGTGACGTGTAGATTTTCTTCGTGGAAAGAAATCGAGGTATCTGTTGTATTTGTTCATTAAATGATTGCGTGGCATTCGACGATAAAATCATTACAACGGGCACCCTCTTCTCAGGCGCTTTTCTCCCCCGGCTCAAACAATGGGTCGAAGCGAGAGACCGTAAATTATGATTGGGTCATTTTCAAATTCTTGAAATAACTTTCCGAGCGTTATTGGAATCAATTTGTTTCAGCCCGCCGCCTTAAATCGAGTTTAAACCACCCCTTTTATTTATTTTTCCCGCAATCACGCAATACCATTCCTGCAATAAATTGACTCCCGCTCGCTAGAAATGTTGATCGGATTGTTTTAAGGATATCTGTTCAGGTTCCATTCGGACTCGGCCTTATTTTCAGAAAATCAATCAAAAGCTTCGCATTATAAGCACTGAAAAAAATTATCGAGATATTATTTTGACTTAAGGCGTCGTTTCTTGCTGACAAAATTTGGTTTTCCCTTAGATAAATTCGTGCGGATTCAACTCAGCATCGGTTTTTTTAGTTACAAAAGCGTCGTTTTGCTATCGTTAAATTTGAAAAAAAACTGTGGGAAAACGACGTTTCTTTAACTAAAAATGACTGACTTTAAGTTAAATTCGCACGGATTTTACTCCTAAGAAAACGACTTTTGTCGACAAGAAACGACGCTACAAATCAAATAAATTTGTCGGGAAAAACATTTTTCAGTGAGAGAACGGGACAAAATAATAGTCCAATTCAATGATAAAATTCAATACTTCAAAAATGGGTTTAAAGTATGGGTATGGTATGTAAAGTATCAAAAATGGGTTGTAAGTAAAACCTGCCTTTGGGTACATACTTATTACTGAAACAACTGAGTATGATGGTGCGTTTTTTGCTCCTCACGGCTCTTAGTTTCCCAATATTCATCGTCAACTACCAAATTTTTAAAAAATTCCCGATTCCGTGGAGAAGCCGATTTCGACCCAAATCGCAACCCCTCCTTTTCTTGTATGAATGAATTCGCCAATTCTTTAAAGAATGAGCAGAATATGGGAAAATATGGGAATTTGGGAGCAAAATGTTCAAAATTAATGACAAGGACACTGAAAGGAAACTCTCAGCGTTTTTACCAAGGTCCGTTGATACCTTTACCATCTCACTTTTTTACCAATTATCGGTAATTTTACCAACACAGACTGGTAAGCTTACCTAAAACCGGTATTATTTTACTGTTTTTCCAGGTAAGAATACCACTTTTATTGGTAATCAATTCCCGGTAACTTTGCCATTTTATCTCGGTAATTCTACCACAGTCGATAAACAATATTGGCGTTTTTACCAAGGTCCAGTAAAATGATCGAGAAAATTCAATAATTTTACCAAGATTTCTCGGTAAAATTACCAATTCCATCAATGGTAATTTTACCCCCCAAAAAAACTGGGATCAAATAGAACCCTGAATTCTTGGTAATTTTACCCTTTTCTTAGTAAATACACCGAGATTTTTTTTTCAGTGTGGGAGCAAAATATTCAAAATTAATGACAAGGAGGTTTTTTTGACGAGTCTAAAACATCATTGACAAATCTCGCAATTTTGAGAGAAGGCAACGGTGGAGGAACAGCGAGAAAGGGCGGGGATGGGACGGGAGGGGACTTGGAGAGCAAAGCCAGTGAGCAATATTTTGATGGATAAAACCGTTTGAAGCGCTCCGGTCCCTTCAACCCTTCGCCCCACCCCTAGCGCGTCCCTCTTCACCGATGCACGCGAGTATATTATCTGGATGAAGTTGTTTTACGAGATATAATCTATTGAATTAGACTGATTGACTAAATATATTGCATCGCATCGCGTCGCCTCGGCTGACCTTGCGGATTGAAAACCGCCCACACCCCCGCCCTCCCTCCTCCAGCCCCTTCGCTGATGACACTCCGTCCCTGCGTCCCTGCCTCGACAACGCACGGAAAAAGCGCTCGGGGCGCAACCTGAAACGCACAAGTCCTTTTCCTGTTACACTCACGCTACTCTCCTGCGGAGAACAAAGGCCGTGCTAAGGGAAAACGCCGTATGAAAATTCGAGAGTTGCCGAATTTTCTTCGATAAGTTGCTCATTTTTGAGGGGTGTTGTGAATATTTTCCCTTGAGATTTTCGGGACATTTCGGTGGAATCGCGAGCAAAATTATCTGAAAAATTGGCAGAAAAATAGTTAAGTTTACCAGGATATTCGTGTATCGTCAAAGGAAATTTAACAACGCCGAAAGATTCATAAGACGTTCTTCCTTAGCGCGGTAGAAAGAGAGACCACTTCCGTAAATTCAGATCGTCGGTTATTTCATGTGCTGCGCCGCAATCCCTGCTGAATTGGAATCGGGATTTAATGTTTCCGTAAGGAGTCGTTCAAGTAGTTAGGATAGAATACGTTCAGAATCAGTGGCGAAGATTGAATTATCGATTTATTTATCGATATGTTCCCATTTAAAGCTACGGGAAAGAATCGATTATTAAGGAACACCATGTTTATCGATCCTTTTACATAGGTTTAACTGACAAATCAATCGATATATTGCAGATCACCGTCACGCTGAGGGGGCGAGAGATATTACAACGCCGTGGCATAGCGGATTTATGCCAAGGATAAAAGAGGGTTGGGCATCAACTCATAATTTGACGGAAAAAAGACTGTGAAAGCGCTGAAACATTGAATTTTTTTCGATAGTTTTGATGAAATTTCGACCAAGATTGCTGATTTTATTTTTATTGAATATTGGAAATTTGAATTTTTGTTTCTGTCAACATGTTTCATCAGGCGTTGCTAAATTGTTTTTCCCATCTAGATCTAAGTTCTTGGAAAGATACTGACGATCGGAATTCTTATTGGAAGGAGACTGTGAGGTTGAAAGAAATAATTAAAGCTACTGGACGAAGAGCCCTTTTTACATAAAATGAGACAAGCTATTCAGAAAAGTTGTGTTTTCTCACGTAGTTCAACATTCTTCAGACGCATCGTGCTCTTTAACACACATAAATGTAATCACCCAACAGGGTGGTAAAATTGTCCTGGGTCCACACCATTTTGCGAAGAAAACAAAGCCAAAAAGTTTATAAATTTCAATTAGAGAAAAAATAGGAGTAAAAAATTGTTGAAACAATTGAAATTTTTAAACTTTTTGACTTCTTTTCCCCCGCAAAATGGTTGGGATCAAACACCACTTTACCACTTCGTTGCATATTGTACGGGCTACGTTTCTCAGTGTTTTTTTTTTTCGATTGTAATCACATATGTATTGTATGCTCCTTCTGACAAAATCAACTGAAAAATCAATCAAGAAAAACCGATTAACATGAAATTACGATTATCTACCATGCATGCATGGGCGCGATTACGGTGGCGTGGCGTGCTTTGCGATAAATCGATTTGTATGTCATTTAAACCTATGGAAAAGGATCGATAAACAGGGTGTTCGCAGCGAACACCTTAATAATCGATTCCTTACCATACCTTTAAATGACAGAACAATCGATACATTGCAATTCACGCCACGCCGCGCCACTGTCGCGATATCACGACTGTCCGACGTTGATGAACTGATTAATATGTGTAATGAACATAGCGATTTGGTATACTTCATCATAATATCTGGAGCTGAGGTAGGTCGCGTGATGTGTCTTTGATCTTTCATCGATATCATCGATTGGCTGTGAGCGACCGCTGCTCGCAACTGCAGTGCTGATACACTGAATCCAGTGGCGTGACGTGAATTGCGATGTATCGATTGTTATGCCATTTAAACCTATGGTAAAGAATCGAATATTAAGGTGTTCGCTGCGAATTCCCTGTTTATCGATCTTTCTCCATAGGTTTAAATGGCATAACAATCGATATATCGCGAAGAACGCCACGCCGCTGACTGAATCCCACGCAACGCGTACAAAATAATTATCTTCTTCTCAATTTTATCCCACCGAATCCATATTTGATTCCATGTTAATGGAGGGTATAAGAGTGTAGAGTAGACCCTATTCGCGCATCAAGAGTTTTTCTGGGGAAATGTCCTTGCCGCACCCAACGCCTTAATTTTTTAAAGGAGATGGGAAGTATTCAGCCCAGCGCCTAGAGGGAGGCGGGAGAGTCCGGAAATTTTATTTTTACAAGTAGAAATTTGGCAACTCCAAAAGCTTAGCAATACGTAACGATAGGAGAATCAAACAAATTTCATACTTTCCGGGAAAAAGTCTTTCATTTTCTTCAAAACAAGATTACATGAATAAGGGGGAAAAAATTAAATTTTTCACGTCCTAGATGCAGAATACATCATTTTAAACACTTGCAAGTAACACTTTTGATCAGTATTTCAACAACAAACTACTTAAAATACATCCCAAAATTAGTGCGAACCCTCACATTTTTTTCAGTGTGAATTGCCTTGGGCCCTCTCTTCCTTTCTTCTACCTTCATGGATTACGGAGAGCTTGTGGTTTTATTCCGGAACGAGATAAAAAAAATAAACTGATCCCACGGGACATATCTTCCTTTAAAAATTGAGTTACAGTCACGATTCCCACGATTTAACCGCAGTGAAGTTAAATTCAATTTACCTCCAAAAAAAATCGAGGCTCAAAGCTAAAAAAAAAAATGGGATATATCAAAGTGGGTCTAATATATATTCTCGTGGACTCTCAGATCTTAGGGAGGAAAAAATGCTGTACCTTTCTTTCCACGACGAGAATATTATTCGATCCACATATACATAACCTTCACATGATATCGACCACCTTTGAAATTCAATTTTTGGAGGTGCGGCTGATATGGATAATGTGCTCCAACCCTTGAAACTGAAAAAATCAAAACTCGACGGTCGTGGCTGCGAGTCATTTCTCCCATTTTATCAGCATCAAATTCCGCAAGTTATGCGTCGGATAGTGGGTAACAGATACTATACTGCATCTCTATCAGTGGCGTGGCGTGTTTTGCGATACATCGATTTTTCTGTCATTTAAACCTATGGTAAAGAATCGATTATTAAGGCGTTCGCTGCGAACACCCTGTTTATCGATCCTTTTCCATAGGTTTAAAGGACATAACAATCGATATTTCGCAAAGCACGGCACGCCACTGATCTCTATATCTTAAAAATGCAGAACGAATACCCTGTCGAGTTAGAATATGCATGCAGATGCCTTATTTTCAGATTTGGCTGAAAACGCACCGAGACCAGTGCGATAAACGCATTTTTTCCGCAAGTCTAATACCCAAGCGCGGAGCTGAGATTCAAACTCCTCCACGACATAACTGATGCCTCATTTTTCGGCTGAACGGAAAATTGCCCTGAGCTCTTTAATTTTTCAAATGAGACGCTTCCTCTTTCACTGTCATGGGCACTCGCTCTAATTCTTCCGCTTGTCTTCGCAAATGAATTTCTAAGATTATTCGAGGGAAAAACACAAAAATTAAAGACTTTCTGGTGTTCTGAATTCATTTCATCATCCATACAAGAATTATACTACCGCCGACCGAAATTATTGTAGAATCAACCATACACTTTCCGGTACCCGTAATTTATCAACCATTAATTTGATTCTCAAATTTAGCTCCCCCTCCCCTCTCAACATAAGTTTTTCAATAAAAAAATGCGGCAACATTGAAATGCTCGCCCTCCATTTTTCCAAAGGATGGCAGCATTTACGTTAGGCAGGTGACATTGTCCACGCCTGTCTCATCCACTGACCAATTAATTACGCTGACTTTCCTCGCGGTGTTTAGTACCAGTTTTGTCCTGCATTAACCCCTGAACAAGAGCTTGGAGACGTTTAAAGTAATGGAGTAAATAATAAATGGGCATGGGATACCTCTAAGCGAGAGAATGCACTCAGAGCTTTCAATATTTCACCAACCTAACAGGCAAGCGCCGAGACGTCGTGTCAATCTGTGTACATTCTACGAAGTGTGTGAGGCGGTGTATGTTCAAGTATTAAGGTGATTCGACGGTTGCCATTTTTTGTGTCAGAGCGACGTGCGATATATCGCATCTATCTGTTCCATAATTTCAGCTGCTTGTCATTTTGTCGAATTTTGAGATCGCTTTTCTGTTGTCATGAGACTGAAAAATTCATGTTGAATTTGAGAAAGAAATTCAACGTATTAAAGGCAGGATTTTTTCAGAGGAAAAATATCGCACTCGAGTGCAGTTTCGATATCAGGATTTAAGGCTATATTTTCCCTCTATAAAACCCTGACTTTATTACGTTGAATTTCTTTGTCAATTTTGGTACATGAATTCTTTAGTCTTATGACAACAGAAAAGCGATCTCAAAATTGGAAAAAAATGGCAAGTAGCTGAAATTATAGAACGATTTGATGCAATATATCCCACGTCGCTCTAACACAAAAAATGACAACCGTCGAATCACCATACAAGTAAAAATCTACTCACACTCAGAATGTAGAAGACAAGTTTCTCGTTCTTTTGATTTATTAGGCATTCGTATCGAAGTATTGAAAAAAATCACCGCTCTTCAAATGGTATTATTTATTTTTCATGAACAAACGTTATTAAAACCGGATGCTAGGACTAAGTGAGTTTTTTAGATTACCACTCTCTTTTTGTAACGTAGTATCTTGATTTATTTTGTAAGGAAAGCTTAAAAGAAGAAACCCTAAACAGAACCCTTAAAAGAAGCTTGTCACTCTTGATACGTTGGAGCGCCTATGATACTGTGCAACACCTATGTCGCGAAACAGTTGCTTGAAACGCCGGAGCACTCCACGGCGCGGCGGGCGACCAGCGTGACACGCGCATAGGCGCCTACAAACCTAACAGGGATACTTCACGCATTACGCAACGCGTGAAGTATCCCGTTAGGTTTGTAGGCGCCAGTGCGCATGTCGCTCTGTGTTAGGCTCAAACTCGCGGAGTCGGCATTATTCATTTCATTAAAATATTTGCACGCTCTGCACGGATTGGTCTCATTTAAATTGATGGGAAAAAAAATATGTATTAAAGGAAAATATCAAGTGTGTTTTGTAAATATTAAGGTGGTTCCGTGTCTAATTTAATGATTTCCAAGGCTTTTTAATTTTTCTTTTATATTTTGTGCTTTTACTGTGCTGCAGCGTGGTGTATTCGCAACCAAACGCTCAAAATTGGATGTGTTTGACTGTAAAAGATCGATGTAAAAGTGGGTTAAAACCGAAGATTGCGTCCTCCTTGGTTTTTTCTCTTTCTTTTTCATTTTTGTATAGTTCCTTTCAACGCAAGTACGGCTCATTGAGATCAATATCTATGCCATCGCTTGGAAAATATTTTACAAATATTTGCCACGGTTTAAAAATATAATGTTTTTAAAATAAAGTAATATTATCATTTAAAAAAGGTATATATACGGTATACTTTAAATCGACAATTTTATAGATAGAAATAAAACCAAAAATACAAAAATGAAAATTTGAAAGATCAATCAAAAGAGGAAAGTATCATTTCATTTAAAAAATGAGTTACCATAACAACACGTTCTCTCTCAATTTTCTAATTCGATATTGTCAATATAATTTTACATACGGACTGGAATATAATCATTGGACAAAGTCACTGTTTTACACGTGGACGTAAAATACTGGACTAAACAGATGTCCGGACAAAAAATCGTTGACGGAATGTCCTGAAACCCAAAATAACGGCATTTTGTCGAATTCTTTTTTTTTTTTTTTTTTTTTTTTGGTCGGGTTACCCTTGGAGGGCGGGGGGGGGGGGGGGTCGCAAATGTGTCATTGTCGTATTTTTTTACATTGCGATCTATGGAAGGATCTAGAGATTAGAAAAAGTCGCGGCTTAAGCTGCATTTCGTTTTAACTTGGCGAGATTGCAGAGTAAAAACTCATTTTAACGAATATAATACCTAGATACACAATAAAAGCAACGTTCATTGATAATATTGCGGCATGTCATGTTATGGTATGTCATCAATAATGCAGGCGGCACAAATGCTCATCTGAGAAACGAAGCGGTTTCGCCTTACAATTAAAGAGTAGGCAAAATCGTCTCCTAGCAGCTCGAATAGAGATCAGTTCTCACAGGTTAGATGATTAAGAGTCGATTGGACCATACATGACATTATTCTAGGCTGTTTCAATTTTCGACCAAAGTTAGGGCCAAAATACCTTCCTTAATGGGACACATCCTTTAAGATTATTTTGATTTCAGTGCGGATCGATACCCTCGAAGAGTCCGCGAAGCGCAAGGGGCCGCCCAACGGACAGGGGGTGTATGGTGTAACCCCCTAATATTTCAAAGATTTTTACAACCACTGCACTCTGTGGCATGCAGAGAGAATTCCGATTTCAATTCGTCAAAATCAAACGCGTGCTCAGTTGTCTCTGTCGTGTGCCAGCCTATCCTCTGGAGATTCCCCCTGCGAGATTTAACGACGATTTAGATTACGCCCGGGCTTGAAACATTGTTCAAGAATATCTTCATTGCTCCGAGTCATAAACTTGAGCTTGCTAATCCAGTCACCTTACAACCAATGTTGCCGATGCTTTCCGAATAGAATGTTTCAGTTGTTAGGTCGTCATCATCCGTCGGTGAGGAACTCTCTTTTCTAAGTCTCTTATTGTAGTTCTTCTTCTTATTACACTTGTAAAAATTACCGGATTTTCCGAAATTAAGAGAATTTGCAGGTGTCTGAAAGATGAATTGGTTATAGGACATTTCGTCAACGATTTTTTGTCCGCGCACCTGTTTTTTCCAGTAATTTACGTCCACGGGTTTTTTCGGCAAAGGAGTTTTGGTCCACGTGCCAGTTGAGACCCAAAGTTAATTGGCCCACATGTAAATATAAATACAAACGACAATTGCTAAAGACGTTTTTGGGTGAAAATTTTAATGTCTTGGAAGAATGAGGGTTTGCTTGTTTTTTTGTTTTGTCTGTTTGGTTCAACGGAGAATAATATATAGTTGAGAGTTCTGGTAAAAATGGGGGAGCGTCAATTCCTTGAGACAAAATTCACTAAAATTCTCTACACCTCTTTGGTGTGACAGGACTTAATTATCTTTCAAGAAATTCCCACCTTGTCATTACCTGAACCGGATGAACCTCTGTATTTGCCTCAGCTAAAGGCTCTTAGATTTTTCCTGTGTACGATAAGTATCTTGATTTATTTTCGAGGAAAGATCTGTACTTTTAAAGGATGCCTGTCATTCTTAATACGTTCAATTTCGTATAATAATGTGCAACACCTCTGTTGTGAAATAGTTGCTTCAGGCGCCGCCGCACGGGGGGCGGGCGGTCAGCGCTAAACGCGCATTGGCGCCTACAAACCTAAGTGGATACTTCAAGCATTGTGCAATGCGAGAAGTATCCACTTAGGTTTGTAGGCGCCAGTGAGCTTCTCGCGCTGGCAGCACGTCGCTCCGCTCTGTTCGGCTTTAATATTTATCGTCGCATAGTCAGCGTTTTTTAACTCATGATTTTGAAATGTTAGCACACTCTGCATTGATTATTCTCATTTAAATTGATCGGGTTTAAGTGGAAACTACTGAGTGAACTGAGCACGAGGATCCCTTGGTTCATGAATTGAACAATCATCGGAGAGGACATGACAAAATGATCTAATCTGCTAAAATACGTGTGGTTAAACGGAAATGCCGCCAGATGACGTCACAAGGCGGTGCATTTTTTCACTTTTAAATCTATTTTTATACTATTTCCCATTACAGAAAAAAATATAAAAAATACTGTAAAATCAGCTCTTTGAGCACTCTCAGATGAAGAATAATGTGCATGCAAATTTTCCATCATAGGACCATGTTCAATAGATGATACAATTTTGTCAAAATTTTATTTTATTTGATGATTTTGTATATGTAGGGTGAAGGACCAAACAGCTTCAGAATAAAAGGTTTTTACGAGCCATGCAATAACATTCAATGCACAACCTGTGTTTTGTTCTCGGATGTTCTGCTGACAATCGACGCGGAGTGAGGGGTTGAGTGCAAAATCTTTCTCTCAATCTGTTACCCTGATAATCTCATTTCTTACTTCCTTTCATTCTGCGATATTTTTTACGATTGTTTTGAGAAACAACATTCCAAACATCAAACTGTTTCGTGCAGACTCGTTCAATTGCACAACGCCAAACACACTTAAAAAAAACAAGTCTTGACATTTGCTGTGGAGACGGACTTATCCAAAATTAGGCTGATTGTGTAAAACGCTGGCTGTTTCTCCTCGCGATTTCCTCTTTAGAAGAAAACCAAACAACATTCTAGTTTGAAATAACGTAAGTATATTTTTCAAAATTCAAGAGAAACTTACTAACTGTTTCAAGGCAGTGTTTCATTCCGTTCGCTACCCGAAAAATACTCGTAAAACATGAGGAGAAATCAGGCAGCAACAAATTCAGTTAGACGGATTCTGTATTTTCAACAGCATTTTTACTTTATCAAGTTTTTGCTTTTTCTAGAATGTAAATCACTTTTCTTCTTTCGGTCCTAACGTTATCTTAAATGAAATTCTGTTAGACAATGATCATTTCGAACGCTTATCCATCAGCGCGTGTCCATCTTCATTTCAATAGGAATCGCGAATCACGATTATAACGAACGAAATACGTAATTAAAACATTAAAAGCTTTTTTAAAAAACACTAAAAATTCTAAAACTTGCGCACGCGTCAGGTAGATAACAGCAACCGGGAAATAAAAAGGAGTGCCACCTGACTTTCCTTTTGGGTGTTGAGGAGCTTACCAGATGGTTTTATTTTTTTCTACCTCTAGTTGTTCAGCATATTCATCTTCCTTCCTTTTCTTTTCCTTTAATCTGTATGGTTGAATCCTTCCAATTGTATACTACGCCTTTCACTTTAGACCCATTCTTTAATTAAGTTTTTTCCTCTCAAAAATTGGGAATAAACTATGACCGTTCGAATTATCCATGTTTTTTAAATTAATTTCACTGTATGCATGCTTAATTTTTAGGTACTTTCTTTTCTGCCCCTAGAATAAGATTTATTAGTTACTGGATCTATGGACTATCTTCTTGGAAAATCATTTGCTGTATAAGTTCCTTCACTAGTTCTCGCGGAAAGAGATAGTATATAGAAAAAGATAGGAGAAGAAAAGGAAGGAAGGACAAGACGGTGATGCGAATAGAGTCAGGCCATACACACCCGTTCACAATCTTCAAAAATATATTCGACTTGAAAACCTGCTCAACTTCATCATGTAATAAATTCGTCCTATTCTTTTCTCATTTGCACACAAGACGTGGCAGCCGCGGAAAGTAGAATAATGGTTGAATTTCATATTTTTCATGGCACTAAAGCCTCGCTAATCTGTATTTTACGACTCGGTGATAAAATGTCAGCAAGTCAGATTGCATGGTACATTGTAAACTGACACGGATCTTGCCATTGCATCGAAGGTTACAGGATCTTCGAGTTTTCTTGATCATAAAGCCGCGGTATCTCACATTGTTTGAAAATCAAATCACTGAGTTTTCGCTGTTTTGCGTACACTCCACAGGAGAGCAGATTATTTTGAGAATTTTCACGAATCTATGTAAAATTCCTGTCAAACGTTGCCGTCATCGACTCGTGGTTAAGTTATGATGGTTAAATTATTTCTAAAATTAGGCAAGTCTTCCCAAATTATTAGTTTTTTTCCTTGTAATATCGGGTAATTTTCTTTGCAGTGATTCATAAATCGCACACTTTCGGATCTTCCTTCTCCTCCCAAACAGACCTCCTGCGATATGCTGTTCAATCTTTGCTGAAAATCGATGATGAAACTAGGATAAAGCGTATCTTGGCGACTTGAATGTCTTCAATTTTTCTTTTTCTTTTTTCTCTCACGAGCAGTTGGATTGCATTTTGCAAAAAGGAACCAGAAACATTCCAATGCCGTTGAAATTGTGCAACTTTTTTTACCTTGCAAATATGAACTGATCATCTAAACGAGTTTCATCTTTACTCCCAATAGACTATGTATTCAAGACAAAAATTACCTTTGAAATTGAATTTTTTGCAAAGCATGTAAGTTGCACAATCTTAACAACATTAATAATGCTCCTGGTTCCTTTTTGCAAAATACAATCCAGTTGTTTTGTCGATGGTCCTATTAATGCTTCGTTCGGAATAGAAAAGAAAATACGAAAAAACCAGCGTATTTCTTATAAATCTACGAGATTTAAAGTCAACACTGTCGTGAAACTACGTTCGTAGCATTACCTACTAGATTTCCTGAGGAATACGTAATTCAAGACACACTTGTAGCCACTGCCGGGCTTATCCATCCGTGTTCTCAATAGTAAGAAAAGCAATATTGAATGTGGGTAGGAGAGAGCTAGAGCAGCTTAGATTGAATAGACAGGCAAAAATATGGGAAAGGAACTAAAAAAGACGTTCGGAACCGTCCGCCTTTTCCTTGTCCTATCCTCCCGGCAATAATTAAATCGTATCATCCACTGACAGTATTTTTCAAGAACCTAGTAAGCCGAGAAAATATAAGTCTCGAGAACGTGAGCTCAGGAAATTTAAATATCATGCGGGCGCAGAGCGGATACGCGGAGATTATCAATAGATAGATGAGATAGACGGTGCCATAATTCGCCGCTCCGCTGCCGTAAGGTCGTAACTTAATTTCCACTTCAGCCGCGGAAAGCATGCAGTTATATGGAGGACGGGCCCAGCTCATATTTCACTCGCGCTCTTTTATCCGCGGAGCAAAGAATTTATGCAGCGCTCTCTCCTCAGACCACATGAGAAATTTTACAGGGTATCCCACGATTAAACAGCCAGGCTAAAGGCGCATGTTTCAGGTCAAAATAGGACGTTTTACTTCTAGAAAGTTTTTTTTTTTTTTTTTTTCAAAAAATGCCCCTAGTTGGATCCGTGATTCCCAAATTTTCCGGTAATCCATATTTTTTTCAAAATAGCGACCGTAACGAGCCAAAACTCAATAAGAATGATTTGCTCTTGATTTACCTATAGTGCTGAATTCATTCATGCTCATAAAAATATCGGAGTCTCAAGTCAAAGGGAGGTTTTCGTGGGTGTTGAACAATCTTGAGAAAGAAATTGGGTTTAGGTCAATCAGAAATGGTTTCACATTGTCTTTACTCTCAGCATAAAGGTATTCTACCGGGACTAGAGTACCTATATAGCGAGAGTGTGGACAGATCGCTTCATGGAGGGCTTAGGGCCCAAAAAAACAGCCACCCTTCTAACAAACTTCTAACGCACAAAATTTCACTGCCAGTCTGCAGGTTCCAATTCTAACCAAGATGGCTAAGAATGTACGTAAATGAGCGCTCTTCCGCAAAAATGAGTAAATTTATGCAAAAACTACGTCAAATACGTGCTTTATAAACGATGGTTCGTAATAATTGTATCAGTAAAGCGCTCTGGATAATTGAAATACATAGGTTGGCTGCATCTCTGGGCCGTAACTTTAATCGTGAAGGCATCGGTGAAGGCGTGAAGGATTTTCGGAGTCTCACACCTGTCTATACTCTCGCTGTACAGGTGCGAGTACTCTACCGGGGACACCCTGTACAATCAGGAGATCGAGAATCCTAATTTGAAGGGCGCTCTGACAACGGCGCCTTCTTCGCGGTTGGGTTGCATGCAGTGGATGTTGCGCTGCGGACGTGGCGTCGCCTATTTTCGTTTTTGATGGATGTTTCAGAAAAGCGGTCTCGGGAACATGTAAAACTCCGGTGAAATCCGAGACTGGACGGCACGCACTCTGCCTGACAATCTCGGAACCGCTCGAGAGGGAACGACACTCAGACGCTGATCACGCGAGCCGCTCCACGAAAATAAATCAAACATACTTAAGCTCAGCCCTCCGAGAGCGTTTCTTCAGAGTTTACCAAATCCGTCTCAGTCGGAGGGGTTTACAAACGACGAATATTTCCCATCACACGACCCTGATTAGAGTACCTTTATAGACAGAGTATGGCCATTTCTGTGCCGGTTTTTCATTGGTCTTATGAAAATAGGCTGACACGATGTTCTTACGGCCGTAAATAAACAAACAAGATGGTTGTTATCGACGAACAAGTTTGAGGTATTGCACATCTTACATCCTCTTGTGATAAAGGCGAAAGGCGATTTAATAGGGTTTTCGTGCGTTTTTCATGTGTCATCCGTATTCCGTAGATATGCTAGTTTAAATTTTTACTGCCGCATAATTGCAATTTTTGTCAAATTTTATCTTCTTAGCAATGTTACGGTGAGCCGCTATCTTGTTTGTTTATTTACGGCCGTAAGAGCATCATGAAGCCTAAAAACTCGTTGACCAATCAAAAAGCGGCTCAGTTTTCCTGTAGTAAAAAGATACGAATTACCATACTCTGTCTATAAAGGTACTCTATTTCCCATTACACGACCCCGATTGATCATTAGACAGGATGTGAAAAGCACCACAATACAGGGTGACCCAGGCAGGGTTAAACGGCCAGACTGCAAGAGCGTGTTCCGTGGGTCAAAGTATAACTTTTTTTTTTTAGTTCAAATATTTGCTTGAAACTCCGTAGCACTCCGCGGCGCGGCGGGCGACCAGAGTGACACGCGCATAGGCGCCTACAAACCTAACAGGGATACTTCACGCATTGCGCAACGCGTGAAGTATCCCGTTAGGTTTGTAGGCGCCAGTGCGCATTTCGCTCTGTGTTCGGCTCTAATATTTAAACTCGCGGAGTCAGCGTTTTTCAACTCACGATTTTGATATGTTTGATGTTTGCACGCTCTGCACGGATTATTCTCATTTAAATTGATGAAAAAAAAAATATGTATTAAAGGAAAATATAAAGTGTGTTTTGAAAATATTAAGGTGGTTCCGTGTCTAATTTAATGATTTCCAAAACTTTTTAATTTTCCTTTTATATTTTGTGCTTTCACTGTACTGCAGCATGGTGTATTTGAAACCAAATGCACAAAATTGGACTTGTTTGACTGTAAAAGATCGATGTAATAGTGTGTTAAAACCAAAGATTGCGTCCTCCTTGGTTTTTTCTCTCTCTCTTTTTCATTTTTGTATAGTTCCCTTCAACAGAAGTACGGCTCATTGAGATTAATATCAATGCCATCGCTTGGAAAGGTTTTACAAATATTTGCCACGTTTTAAAAATATGATGTTTTTAAAATGAAGCAATGTTAGCATTTTAAAAAGGGTTATTATCATTTAATCACTTAAGAAATTTCAAATACGGTATATTTTAAATCGACAATTTTATAAATAGAAATAAAACCAAATATTCACCAATGAAAATTTGAAAGAAGAAAGAAAAAAGTAACATTTCATTTAAAAAATGAGTTACCATAACAACACCTTCTTCTCTCTCAATTTTCTAATTCGATATTGTCAATATAATTTTACATGCGGACTGAAATATACCCTTTAGACCAAGTCGCTGATTCTTATTTTACGCGTGGACGTAGATTACTGGACTAAACAGGTGCCCGGACAAAAAATCGTTGACGGAATGTATTGGAACCGGATAATTTGAATTCTTAGATTGGCTACCTTTTTTGGCCATACTCGATTTTCTGGGAAAATGAGTGGCGAAAATACTCCGCAGAGAATAACTGGTACAACCATTTATGTTAATGTTTAGAAAGCTAAAACTACGAGATTGCTGGGATTACTCCTTACATCGACTTAAAAAGGCGGTTGATTCGAAGAAAACATTAACTAAAGCATAGGTACTGCATATTTTCATGTTTGAAAACTTGACAACACCGTTTCTTTGAATGGGACGAAGACGGATCACTTTAATGATAAAATTAGCATTTATTGCTCAATCTTAAAATTTGAGTAAAAGCTTTCGATTGGATTTTACTGACACAGTTCCCCTCAATGAACAACTTCAGCGTTGAATTTCATTTAAAATTGGATTAACCTTCCTCCCTTTCGCAAATCATATAAACAGGACGCAATCAGCATGTATGGAATGACAGCATTTTAAAGTGTGATCTCATGATAGACAACTGCCAAAGCAGCAAAGAGCAACAAAAATATAGCCATAAAATTGCAATTCCATCCTTAGATACTCAAGCCCATCAAATTGAACCGAGGATTTCTAAAACACGAGACTAGCAGGTTGTATGGTGCCGGTTTGTATTTCAGTTTGCACTGATTCCTACCTCGGTCAGTTGCATGCTCATTTTCTTGTTATAGTTTTTACATTTTTTAGCTTCTGTTCCAGTTGAGAATGGGCATGTAATTGGCCCGAAACATCCTGGTTGATTTTATGTCTCTTCTAGCCTTGTAAACCCATTTGTTTTTTGTATTTTAGTGTGTTTTTATTGGTGCCGGTATTTTTAGGTAGATTTTGAAGACATTTCTACCTATTGCAGACGGTACAACCTCATAATTTTCCAACATTCCGCTGAAAAGAGCGTCGATTCTGAAGCCCTGAGTTGAAAAATGTAGCTCATAGCCTAAGTTGCTGAATGTCTCTAAATAAATGAACTAACTAACTAACTAACTATTTATAACTGGGAGCTAACGCACCTTTGCGACCGTTTTTTCCGGAACTATCGATACGATCAAAACGAAACTAAGCATAGTTCTTCACTGCTATGTGGTCTACATCAAGTTTCATTTTTTGTGAATATTGGCCCATCCCTTAGTTCAGTAACGTCAAGATTACTGGGGGATGATTTTTCGAACTCGTCCGATCCTAGTCGGTGATACCTCAAAACACTCGTCTCGTCGTGGCCTTTGAAACAACCTACTCGCCCTCTAAAACCACCCCATATCCTGAAAATCTCCAGTCCAAGGGTGGATGATTTTTCGAACTGTCAGGCTCATTAGGTACACAACTGTTTTCACAGAAACGATTAGTCGAAATCTACCTTTCGTTTCCACTGTGGTTGAAAGGCGTTTTTTTTTTCTCTCTCTCTCTTTTTTTTCTTTTTCTTCTTTCGCAAATCAAATCAATCTTAGCGCAAAGCTTCAGATCAAACATTTTCGATTCTAGATAGGCGATAAATGGCGCGATGCTGAAATTATCTTTTGACCTGGTGAATACTCCCTGCATTACGAATTATGCCGCGCATTCACACGTCATTTGCATACTCAAAATCTGCTTCCGTCGGATCTTCTCACGATTGCGTAATGCGTTACCTATATCATTTTTCGGGTAAAATTCAAATGGGTAAATGGAATGTTTTCTTGTTCGATAGAGTTGTTAACCGCCTTCGTTTTGCTAATTTTGGATTAAATTTTAACCGAAATGTCATCCTGATGCAAAAGTTCAACGAACTCGATCGTCGATTCAATTCATCCTTTAATGCTTTGATCTTCTGTAGTCTACCAAATCAAATCATACTCTGCTTTTCTCTTACAGACTTGTTATTATTTTTTGATTCCAGATTCCTAGTGGTACTCATCTGTCTTATATTCAGTGTTCTGTCAACAATAGAAGCTTATCAACAATTCGCCAATGAAACCCTCCTATGGATGGTACGTCAAATACCTATTAAAAAGTTTCGTTTAATTCATATCATGACTTTATCACAACATTGTATTTAAGGGGCGTCTGAATCACAGAGAAGATGAAAAGAGCTTAATATGTAAAAAATAAGGGCTCATTCATACGAAGCATATGAGCATCATGAATGTAAAATCACATACGCATATTTTTTAAAGGATCCAATGGAGATTTTGCACGTGTCAGAAATTTTATGAATTTCGTGTCTAACAATAGTTGGATCCTGGGTGAACAAACACGAGAAAACCTTTGGTTTATAAATTGAGCGATTATTAATTGTAAGAAATATGACAAAAACCTAATCTGTCAATAAAACATCTGCGCGCAAATTCTACATTCTCATTTTGGGACCTTGGACCTCAAGGATGAATCTATTGGGCCAGTTGCGCTGGTAATAGAATCGTGTTTTGATGCTTGATTCTTGTAGATTAACTAAAAATAATAAGATCTGTTGAAACAGCAACTATCTACGTTCAATATTAATCGAGATATCGCCTTATGAAAAGTCGGGTCTTTGACGTCATCCACCGCTGTAGTGAAACCCTTGGTTTCTCCCACCTTGCTTTCATCAGCCAGTGAGATGCACATTTGGACTGGCCACTCAACGTGAAAAACTCCGATGAAAACAAGGTGGAAAAAACCAGGGATGTCACTACCGCGGTCGGTGGATGACATCAAGAATCCGACTTTTCAAAGATCGATATCTCGGTTAATATTGAACGTCGAAAGTTGCTGTTTGAACAGATCTTTTCATTTTTCTTTGATAATCCACAAGGATAAAGCATCAAAACACGATTCTGTGACCAGCGCAACTGACACAGTATCATCTTCAAGGTAGCACTCTAAAAGTAGAATCTTCTTACGCGAGATTTTATGGTAAATCGACGAATGAAAAAGCAGAGCATGTCGACTCGGATCGCATCTAGCAAAATGGAACCAACACGATTACAGTGTTTTAAAAATACTCAATATATGTACAGTATATTAACATTTACACACTTATTTTCCTTTAAAATTAACCGTTTTTCGGTGAGAAGTAAAAAAGAGTTGCTGTTCTGAGTGATTTCATACACGATGGAGAATTTGCATGCAAATGTTTTATTGCTTCATATGAAAGTGATTAAAGAGGTGATTTCACATTATTTTTTATAATTTTTTTCTGCTATGGGAAATAGTATAAAAGTAGATTTAAAAGTGAGAAAATGCACCGCCTAGTGACGTCATCTGGCGGCATTTCCCATTTAAACACATGTATTTAAGCAGATTAGATCATTTTGTCATATCTTCTCCAATAATTGTTCAATTCATGAACCAAGGGTATTCTCGTGTTCAGTTCACTTAGTAGTTTCCACTCAAACACGAAATTCATCACATTTCAGACACCTGCAAATTCTCTAACCATCCAAACTCAGCTTAAATAACTACATCAAAAGTTGACTGTTTCCTGTCGTATTTTCATTTTTCAACAGAAAATTTCTTTATAATCTGACGCATGTTCCGTGAGAATTTCAAGGTATTATTTTACTTTATTTCCTTTAAAATGATACACCTAATATAATGAATAAATAAATAAAACATGGGACGAAATTAGGCAACATAAATTGAAGTTAGGCTGGCTCTATAGTTGATTCCGTCTAATTTTTTTTATTTTGGTGGTGGATTTACTGCGCTTAAGAGAACGGTTCTGAAGCCGATTTATGATTTTTTATTCAATGATTTTTGAATTTCAAGAAATTTCCACCAAAATTCCTACAAATCCAATTACGTGACAGTGCGTTGTGTAGTTATAGATCGTATTCGATGCCTAAAACGGGTGACGAGATTATATTGATTGGCGCCTACAAACCTAACAGGAATAAAGGATAAGGATACTTACAGGTAAAGGATACTTCACGCATTGCGCGTGAAGTATCCTTGTTAGGTTTGTAGGCGCCAA
This sequence comes from Bemisia tabaci, assembly GCF_918797505.1. NCBI lineage: Eukaryota > Metazoa > Arthropoda > Insecta > Hemiptera > Aleyrodidae > Bemisia > Bemisia tabaci. The sequence continues at coordinate 42,402,020 of NC_092799.1, forward strand.
CGCGCTCGATATCGTTTGGTTCAAGGCATAAACATAGCCTCAAAAGTCTTTTAAGTAACACGAAATTAGCCAAATTTCAGACACCTGCTAATGCTCTATCAAGAAGATGATTTTTACAACCCTGTAATCGCGCTGGTTCCTTTTCGCTGAATGCGATGCACTTGATCGGTAGATTTGGCAAAGAGAGGAAAAATTGCGGATGAGAGGGGCAGTGCGTTGATGGATCGGGGCGAAAATCGAAATTAAATCATGATATGGGTGCTAAATAATTCATAGAAATTGTTCTTCGACCACGATCCGCCTTTCGTCCGACGGGGGAATGCCAGTTCGCATTCTCGCACACGCCGGGGAGGCGTAAATTCATATCGGCGCTCTGGGCGATGGATGAGGAGCCAAGGGTCATTGGGTATTCCAGCAGCTGCAACGTGCATCTAAAAGCTGCCAGACTTATTGTTAACTCCATCAACAATGCAACTGAGTTAAGTCGATCGCATCGCCGTCGATAATGTTGCCTTCGAAATTTAGAGTAGGCAAAATGCCCTACGTGCATGGACAAGTGGGCCGCGTTTAGCAAAAAGAAACCAAACCACATCAGCTATTGCAAAATTTAACTGGGCAATTTAATTTTTTTTTTTTTTTTTTTTTTTTTTTTTTTTTTTTTATTGAGAGTTTAGTGGCTTCTATTCCTTTAGGAATCTACAGCCATCTATAGGCACTATTTATTGTCCGAAGACATCAGGGAGTTTGGTAGACATCCATGCTCGGGCTTACAAATTTTCACGGATTAAAGCCGAGCGAATTCTGCTTACAGATCCACTCGTCAGTTCCATGAAAATGGCAATTTACTTTTGTACAAGAGAACTTTTGTGCGGATTCCTCTGGAAATTTCAAGGAATTTGCTTCGTACTGTGCAGAAAATTCACGGAAATGGAGATGTTGCATGTGTGAGGAATTTGCGATTTGACTGTTGATTCTTATGTAAAAGTTCGCGAGAAACACGATGGTACCACTGGTTTTCTCTGAAATCAACTTTCAAGCTCAAAAAAAGCTCTCAAGTTGAGGCCAAAATGGAGGGGATATCCCACGCTATCCTGAGAGTCCACCTCTACATCAAGATAAACTCTCCATGCAAAGATAGGGAGCAAATACATTGACAGGGCTGCTACTTTATTTGGGGACTCCAAAACTGAAAACACGGCAACCCTGCTGATGTATTTGCCCTATATCTTTGCATGGAGAGTTTGTCTTAATGTAGAGGTGGACTCTCAGGGTAGAGTGGGATATCCCCTCAATTTTGGCCTCGACATGAGAGCTTTTTTTGAGCTTGGGAGTTGATTTCAGAGAAAACCAGTGGCCACATCGTGTTTCTCGCGAACTTTTACATAAGAACCAACAGTCAAATCGCAAATTCCTCACACATGCAACATCTCCATTCTTCGCATAGCGGTCATAATAAACTTTTTAGTTTCCTCATTTTTCTCCGCCACTTTAAGGCACATTCCGCCCAAGTCCGTCTCATCGCGTCGCTCCTCTGACGCAAAGGCGTGTCTTGGGCTATTCCCAATTCCAACTTGAGCCCTGTTCTCCATATGATCCTATGCTTTTCGAGGCTCAAGCGGGAATTGAGATACGCCTGTACATGAGAGTAGCGACGTCATATCGATGGTGAAAAAGTAGAAATGCGTAACTCGGTTTTCGGCGTTGCAGACTTCATTTTCAAAAAAGAAAAACCACTGAACATAAATTTTTGAAAATTCAGTGATGTTATTCTCAATATGAAGTATATTCCGTGAAAGTGTCAAGCCATGATGTGAGTTCGGCCTCCTTCTAAAAAATAAATTAGAGGCGAATATATCGAATATATATCGAATAAATATTCGAATAATCGAGAGATCTCGCAACACCGCAACCGAGAGACGCATTTTTGCAGTTTCGCCGTCGATATCCTGTGACGAGCTCGCTAGTTCTCATGCGTTGCATGGAGGGTGGAGATGATCAGACGACTGGACGCGGAGGCAAGGTGATAAAATTGGGGACAGGCCGGTGGGAAACGGAATGGGTCAAACGCGGGGTTGGATAAATGCCCGGAGCCGCCGTGCCCCGCGCACCGCGCGCCGCACACTGGGACGATTCAATGCGAGAAGTCGGACAAAATTCGGAAACTTTAAACGCTTACAACTCCGTTTATACAAAACTTTGAGGCTCTAAAAGCGGTTTCGTTGGTTTCCTCGTGGAATTTTCTTCGAGAAGCACCCTTAAAAGTTTAAAATATGACAAAATAAACATCAAAATTTGCAGTTTTAATCGGAAATGCTATTTTCGACCTCTCTATTACGCTCGTACTATTGTGCGTCGCTCAGTTTGATGCCGTGCCGGAACTCCCTGTCCGCCCAGGTTGTAGTTTCTTCTCCCTTAAAGTTCCCAAACAGCAGGCGAGTGGCAAGCTTTGCGATTTATCGATTAATCCGCCGTTTAAACCTATAGAAAACGATCGATAAGTAGGGCGTTTGCAACGAACACCTCGATAATCGATTCTTTCCCGTAGCCTCAAACGAGGAATTATCGATAATCGATTATTCACGCCTCGCCGCTCCCCGCGAACAGATGGAACGCTCCCGTTCCAACCGACAATATTGCACGTGGACGTTCCCCACAATTATGGTTACGTGCTTGGGGCTGAGAACATTTACCCCCCCCCCCTCCGCCACTAGACTCAAACACACACTCGCGCACGCACCCATATACATGGAGGGTACGACGGGTGATGACGTCACGGTTCCACTGGCTATCATAGGTCTCGCTCATAAGGATTATGAGGGGTCTCTCCCTTACATAAATTCATATTGGCCGTGAAGCGACAGACTCGGTTTCCGACGTTGCAAATTTGGTGTATCGTTTTACTATATTGAGGCATGATTGCGTACACTGGAAAAAAAAACACATGGATCTAGAGTTTAGACTCTTGAAAACATTGACAAGAAAAAAGACTCTTGATTCAACCAGATTAAGCTTAAATCAAAAGGCAATCCGCTCAAATTAAGAGGCTTGGTTCTTGATTAAAGCTTAGATCTGATTGAACCAAGAGTTATTTTTCTTGTTGATGTTTTTAAGAGTCTGGACTCTAGATCCAATGTGGTTTTTTTTTTTTTTTTTTTTTTTTTTTTTTTTTTCTTTTTTTTTCCAGCGTATTGAGGCATGATTGCGTATCGTCATTTGGACGTATTTCTGTCAAACGGAACTATTTGCATTATGACGTGAGCCGTGTTAGACATATATTCTTATGGGTCTCAGGGCTCATGTCTTAATGCTCATAGTTCCGTTTGACAGAAATACGTCCGTTTCTGCTATGATAGCGATGGGAACCGTAACTCTCAAATTTTCGAAATCGAGTTTCTTTCAAAATTCGTCTAATCTCTTTTAGATGAAATCACTGAAATTGCTGAAACAGCAAAATTCATCTTAATTATGTCAAAACAAGACATATGAGAAAGCCAAAAGTGCACAAAACATGCCGTAGTTTCAGGCCTAACAGCCTTGATAGACATTTTTCTCCAGAGAGCTAATGAAAACGGTGCTTTTAAGTAAAATTCCGCCTTTTTCTGCCAATTTCTAACCTGAAAATGTGTAAATACAGACCCCATCAACAAAGACAAAAAAACAGCATGAACTCAGGCCCTGCAAAAATAAAAAAATATGCCAAAAACTCAGAAAAATTGCCTCTGTAGATCTTTAAATGTGATTCAATTAATGAAAACCAAAATTAGGGAATCCGAAAAATATTCATGGTAAGGATATACGTACCTTGAGAAGCACCATGGAAAGGTAACCAGCGGTGAGATTGGATTCTAACATTCATACATTCTAAATCACAGACTTGAAGAGCTAGAAGTGCTTCCAAATGAGCGATGGACACGGTGTGCCGCTTTGCTTGATTCACTGTCACAGATTGGAGCCATCGATTTTGCTTGTCGCCCTTGTTATCATTGCATGGTCAGCCAGCTCGTATTGCTTACACATGTCATTATAATTTTTCAGGCGGTGTCTCTGTATTGGACACAAAATTACTTCCGTTTAAAAAAATACCACCAGCATTTCTTGTGAAATAAATCAAAATTTTTTTTTTTTTTTTTTTTTTTTTTTTTTTTTTTTTTTAATTTAAGAGAATGTTAGGTAACTTTAGAAAAAAAACTTGGGCATTATTGGTTTTGGAATACATTTTTAAACGTTGGAATAATTTTCAGTAGGTCTTGTTTTGAAAACAAAAAGTAAAAATATCAATTAATGTTTTTGAAAAACCTATTTTTAATAATACTTATAAATTATAAAGCAAATTAACAAGTATCATTATTTTTGTCGCAGACAGTTAGCAGTCGCTGGCATATTGTAATTTATTTGTGTTCACTAAAAAAATTGACTGAAACCACCATAAAAATAAGTCAAACGGGAACAAACACAATATGACAATTATTATTGAGCATGCGAAAAAGCGCGTTGATGACGGCGCAGGGATACAACTATTCGTACGTGATGGATGTCCGTGATGCATCCGCAAAATTGAAGGCGCGATGGCGCGAGGCGTGAACTCTGAATGTTCTCCTCTATGCTGCTAGTTAAGAGTTATCCAACGGGAGAAAAGTGGAAAAACGAGACTGGATTAAATCCTTCCGATCTTGGGCTGGGTTGCTCAAATAGCCCTTTAAGCACCACTACAAATAAGACAAACGGAAACAAACACAGCATGAGAATAGAGCACAGAAAAGATGTGAGATGATGACACATCTTTCTTCATTCATTTTTAAATATTTTCAACATTCTCAGCAAAGTCGCATTTTATTAAAGGAGGTTTGGCAACGTCTGAACGCTCATACGATGTTTTTCCTTAAGACGACAGTGTTGCTTGTAAGAGAATGACAACCCATCCGACCGTCAATTTCCGCTCCTAACATAATTAACATTCGGTCTCAATGATATTTTGTCTCTGACAGCGCGCTGCGGAGAAGGCAACATGCAAACATGCCTGCATTAATAAAATAAGTGAAATGTTATAGATTCTCGAAAGTTGGGTGTGCGATAAAATCTTCGTGCATCTTACTTTGGAAATTTATTGACGGGAACAAATGTTTGAAGGATTTTATCTCAAATACAAACAACAGCGAAACAACATCGATACAGTGGTGATTTTAGAGTAGGGCTCCGACACAAGGCACCAACACAGAGGCGACTTCGACGCCTCTCAGAAGGAATGGAGGTGTTCACTGTTCAGCCGTGCTAAGGAAGAACGTCGTATGAACATTCTAGAGTTGCCAAATTTCCCCAGATAAAGCATTATTTTTGAGGAAAGTTATGCATATTTTTCCTTGGAATTTTCAGATCTTTTAAAGAAACTGCGAAAAAATTATTCTGAAAGTTTCAACGAAAAGTATTCAAAATTTTCCAAATAAATTTGATTCTCATTGAAGGTAAAATGGGAAAGTCTGAAGATACATAGGCGTTTCTCTTTAGCGCGGCAGTGTTAGCCAAAGGCGCTGTCCCATTTCCGGTCCTTGTCTTTTTCACTTTCTCTCTCAACCATCAAACGCGAGTCATCAAAGGAACGGAAGAGGATCGTGACTCCGGCCTCTTATCGTGTTTATAATATTGTTTCTATTTCCATAATTTTGTTGTTTTTTTTTTGGAATTGTGGAATTTATAGTGCTACAAAATCCGATAACAAAAGGTTGCAGCAACCTTGTGTTTTCAAAAAGGACAGCTTAAAATTATATCCAGTTTTGACTATATAGCTCATGGCCGTCATCAAACTGAACAATCTGTGGCGATGGAAGGATTTAGTCTCATGAACTGAAACGAATCTTTTTCAATTGATAAATTAAACCTTCTTATCGATCTTTTTTCTGAAATTTCGGCCAGATTCAAATTAGTAAATTAAAGCTAACTCTGTGTTTCATTCTATAGGTCTGTTAATTTTTTATGTGAATATAATTATAAAAACCCGCGACTTAAAATTTACCGCTCATACATAATGTGCTGAATAAGAGGTTGATATTGCATTGATTCACACCACTACAGGCCTAACTGTAACCACATGCGATATTGTTTGTTGGAATGAGAGCGTTCCATCGGTTCTCGGGGAAAGGATGTCCGGCGGTGTTAAGGGAATCCGGAATGCATTTCACTCCGGTGAGAATTACGGAAACGGAGCCTCTTACGGCTCCCAAGTAGCAGTGATTGCGATTTGCGATTTGATCGGAGAATGTATCGCGATTTTATCGACGTCAATTTTTGCAGTATTATTGGATAAAGAATTGCGATAAATTGCGAATTTATTGACGGCAATTTATCGCAATCTTATCAAATAAAAATTGTGATAACTTGAGATAAAATGTTGATTTCATCAAATCCGCTTTTAATGAGAAAAAATTGCGACAAGATGGAGGATAATCACTCAGATGTTGATGATCCCAGCGATTTTATCGTGAAAAATCGTAAAAAAAATCACGACTTGATTTCAAAGTATCGCGATTTTTCCGTTGAAAATGAGCCTTGGGAATACAGCTTTTACGAAGCACGTCGCGTTGGGTTCTCGGGGGGCATAATAGGCTCCGGTATGAGGTATAGGCTCAGGAATTTTTAACGGCGTGCGGTTCAAGTTTGTTTGTTAGGATAAACCGCGAAGTACCTAATTGAAAATTTACCTCTTCCAAACTATGAGACCGCTTAAATACTCTCAGTTTAGACTTGGTAACCCTAGTTACAACCCTAATTGCTGTAGGCTCTCTGCTAAGCCGGAATCCCAAATGTGTCGAACATTTTAGATGAGTCGACGTCTAACTTTCTCCGGGGCTCTCTGCCGGAATTCGTTTCATAATTGATGGAACTCACCGAGCGGCGAGCGCCCCGGCTCTCTGATCATATAACTGAGTACATTCGCGAACGTGAATACAGCCGTGCTAAGGAGAAACGCCCTATAAATCTTCGAATTTTGCCAAATTTCTCCCGATAAAACATCCTAATTTGAGCAAAGTTATGAATTTTTCTCCCTGCAGTGGCTATGTTGCATGTGTGAGGAATTTGCGATTTGACTGTAGATTCTTATGTAAAAGTTTGCGAGAAACACGATGGTGCCACTAGTTTGCTCTGAAATCAACTCCCAAGCTCAAAAAAAGCTCTTAAGTTGAGGCCAACATGGAGGGGATACCCCACGCTATCCTGAGAATCCACCTCTACATCAAGACTACACTCTCCGTGCAAAGATAGGAGCAAATACATTGACAGGGCTGCCACTTTATTTGGGGACTCCTAAACTGAAAACACGGCATCACTGCTAATGTACTTGCTCCCTATCTTCGCATGAAGAGTTTGTCTTGATGTAGACGTGGACTCTGAGGATAGCGTGGGATATCCCCTCTATTCTCGTCTCAACTTGACAGCTTTTTTTGAGCTTGGGAGTCGATTTCATAGAAAACCAGTGGCACCATCGTGTTTCTCGACTTTTACATTAGAATCAGTAGTCAAATCGCAAATTCCTCACACATGCAACATCTCCATTTTGACATACTTAAGATCAAATTGCGAGTGAATTTGCCTGAAAAATTGGACGGAGACTAATCATAATGTCCCTTGAAATCCGTGTTTTATCGAAGATAATTTGGCAACGTCCGGTGGTTCATAAGGTGTTCTTTCTCAGCAAGGTAGAATAGCAGATTGCAAACTGCAGCGAAATACCGCGTCTCCGGGCTCGACCGATTCGCGCTCTCATGATTATTCGATGAGCTGCACGGTGGAGATCGAGATGAATTGACCTCGGATTTCTTTTCAAAAATTTACCGAGCAGCCGGCCACGGATGAACAAAACTTATTTTCTTACCTACAGGGGCTCTTAGAACAGCCTTGCCTGGTTCTTTTCTTACTTATCCCTTGTTGGACGAGGTCGCAAAGAGGGAGATGAATCGAATCCCGTAGAAATTTGAACTTAAAAGGTTTGAAGCCCCTCAAGCGGACTGATGTTTGAAATGGATAGACAAAGCGATAGACAAAGAGCAGAAGGAGAATAGAGCGGTTCTATTGGTCCGAATGGATCTTTTTGCCAAATGGATGGTTCTTTCTAACCAATCCAGCGGGCTGATTGTTGAAATTGACAGACAAAGCTTTAGACAAAACAACAGACGAAGCGATAGACGAAGCTATAGACAAAGCTATAGACAAAGATATAGACGAAGCGACAGACAAAGCTATAGATAAAGCGATGGACAAAGTGATGGACAAAGCAGACATAGGGAATATGGAGCGATCCTATCGGTTGTAATAGTTGGTTCTTACAGACTAGGGGAGAAAATAATGAGCTAACTAAAAGGTCTCTCGTGGGTTACCGTTAGTTAGTCTATTGCTTACCCCCTTTCTCCATTGCAACCACCCGCTTCCACCAATAGGATCCCTCCATATCCTTTTTGTCTTCTTTGTCTATCGCTTCGTCGATCAAGTTCAACGATCAGCCCGATAATGCTCTAAAGAGACCACCAGAGGGACCAACAGAAAGGATTTTCATGATCCTGAAAGTCAGAGATTCCTAACAAATTTTAAATTAATTTTATCGAAATTAAAAATTACGAAAATGTTTATCCTAATAGACAGTTGGTACATTCAAATCGGGTAACTCTTGGCCAAAGCAGCAAGCCCTTAAGTTGGAGACGGTGCTTTGCTTCAAGAAATGCTGTTCGGTCGCAAAATTGAACGCATCAATGCTAAAAAGAACTATGTTGCACGCAAACCCTATGTTTGTGGTTCCTTTTAGCACAACCCTAGTAGCAGAACCACAGAAGGAAAAGATAAATATTATGTACGAAAGTTAATTTTTTTATATAATGCATGCATACAAAAGAGTTAAAAGTGAACATTTTTATGTAACCATTATATAAAAAAATGTTATAATTTTCGTGAGCTTTTCGCGAACATACAAAAAATTCTTCTAATTCGCGAAAAGCTCACGAAAATGATGACCTATTTTTTTATATAATCGTTACATAAAAATGTTCACTTTAACACTTTCGTATGCATGCGTTATATAAAAAAATAAAAAATGTGTGTATAAAAAAAATTACCTTATCTAGCTTTTATCATTTTTCATATATTACGGTCAGGTCTGAACTTTGATTTTTTTTTATATAAGCGTTACACGTTTTTTATATAAAATGATCATTTAGATAACAGATATGTTTTTTTTATACTTTTTTTAGAAAAGCAAAAATTTGTTCTGCTACTAGGGAAATAGCCCAATGACGTCTCCGGGAAAATGAGATATTGTGGAGTGTCGACTCCAATGGCAGCCCCCCCCCCCCCCTCAATAGACTCTAAGGTGTCAATTTAAGTTGAAAGTCGTACTTTTTAATTTTGATGGAATCAATTTTTTTGATCGACAATCATTATCTGATTTTTTTCTATGTTTACTCAGTTTCATGTATCTGCCATTCTTTTCCTGGAGTCAGGGCAATGCAAATTTTTCTCTAAAGTCTCACAATCATTTGATTTTTTACAGGAGTTGTGCCTTGTCGTATTTTTTGGCGTAGAATATTGCATAAGGCTGTGGTCAGCAGGATGTCGCTCAAAATATATGGGCTTGTGGGGCAGACTCAGGTTCGTCCGGAAACCCATATGTATTATAGGTGAGTACAACAAATTTATTAATGGAATTGGTTTATTAATGGTTAATTTAATATTATTAAATGTATTAATGGTTCGTCCTTAAAACCCATATGTCTTATAAATGAGTACAACAATAATGTATTAATAGAATTTAGCAATAGATGACCGACTAAAGTCTCACATATACTCCTGTGCAGTGCAAGGGCTCTTTTACAGTATATATTTCTCTTTTTTAATTTTTTAAATACTTTTTTGTCAAGGCACATCCAAATAAACCATTTACCAACTAACCAACCTCAGGATATGTACTGAAAAAAATCAATTACATGAGCCGAACGCGCGACCTATTTGGTATTCCAAAGAAAAATTTTGACTTGCACGAGTAGTTCGATCTAACGTTTGAAACATTTTGAAAGTTCTAAACGTTCGATTTATGTAACACGACGGAAAATTTTTCCATTTAGGTTCAATCGGAAAATCTGATCTCAATTAATGAAATCAGACGGCTCACACGGGAAAATTTGCTCACATGATCGAATTATTTTCTTGCCTTGCAGTGCATAAATGAAACTTTTTTAGAACAAAAATGTCGGTTTGTAGTTTTCAAAGCTGTACACTTTTTCATACTTTCAAAACGCTGGATAAAAATTCCTAACCATAGTTTGTTGCATTATTAATGATATTATATGCCTTCAGAGTGGATTGTCTCTGTCACAGTCTTGAAAAACTAAAACAGAGTTTTTCACGAAAACCTCGTTTGAATCCTCAAACTTTAAATTGATCCCAAAGGTTCAATATATAAAATTTTGGGCTACTCCTCCCGCCCAATTATGCATAATTAACAATTCTGAGCTGCGGTATAGTTGACTCATTTTTTCTTTTTCCACCTTGAGAATACTTTTGTTTGACTGCATCACAAATTATGGAGATCATAAACATGATAATAAGCATATCCCCAGAGAACGAGGATCAAATACCTATGGGTAACCCAACTTTTTCCCCCAAACTATACTAGCAAATTTCTCATATACATTAACTCTAGCATCTTTTTTCCATGCGGTAGTTGAATATTTCTTAAAAGAGTGCATTTCTTTTTGTTCACAGATCTAATCGTTGTAGCCGCTTCCATAGTGGTTTTGACGGTCGGTTCAAACGGTCAGGTGTTCGCCACGTCGGCCATCCGTGGTATCCGATTTTTACAAATTCTTCGTATGCTTCACGTCGATCGTCAAGGCGGCACTTGGAGACTGCTCGGATCAGTTGTTTTCATTCATCGTCAAGTAAGTTGCATTTTAGTAGACGCGTAAAATATAAAACGCGTAAAAATTGTGACTTTCTTCTATTTTTGTGTGTTTGAGTGCGGGTTGCATACTCTAACCCCTGAAAAATATGAAATATTTGACAGCCTCGTGAAATTTCATGAGATATTTCACTGAATTTTCCAATCTTTCATTTTTTTCTTAATTTTCATGCCATCCTGGGCTGATAATTGAAATTGATAGACAAAGAAATAGACGAAGACGGCATGGGGAGTATGGAACGATCTTATTGGTTGAAACAGGTGGTTCGTTTAGACTAAAGGAGAAATTGAAAGACTAACTACACGGTCTCTTCTAGGTTGCCATTAGTTAGTTTGTGCTTAAAGCGCGCACTGTGCTGTGCCCGCAATCCATGAAGTATTCCTCCAATCTTGTAAGCCAACTGACCGACTGCACTGCTTTTGGAGCAATACGAGGAGTATTCATGCAGTCTTGTAGGCGCTGATATGCGCTTCATGTCGACCGCACTGGTTTGCGCAACGCGTGAAGTATTCCTACAGCCTTGCAGGCGCCAATATACGGCCGCGGTGTATTTGGCGTGATCATTCGAGCTCGGAGTTCGAATAATCGCGGCGATAAAATAATGATAATCGAATAATGGGGCTTAAATGGCTGAGTTTCGACATCGCCGTATGAGCATTCCGACGTTGCCTCGTTTCTTCCGATGAAATATTTTTTCTGAGAAAATGTAGGCAAGTTCTCCTCGTTCGCTTTGAAACAAATTATGTTAAGTAGCTTTCATAAAACAAAATAAAGTATACTCCGGAACATCGCGAAAGGAGGCACATGGCTTCGCTCTTTGGTCAACAATATGCTAATATTTCATTCAAAAGTTGATCTCTGAACTTCCCGTTGTGTGAGTAGTTTTTACGTAAAATTCTGAAAAGAAGACAAGTGACGTTCATTTCCAGGTCAAACCTTGTCTAGCGGTCCATTATTCTGAATTACTTACCGCAGCGTATCTCTTTCATCTGATAAGTTCAATCAGATAGAAGAATGGTGTAATTGATAAAAGCCCCGTACCCAGCTCAAATACGGTAATGCAGCGTCACTGGAACCTTCACGCTAAGCGGCGCGGTCGGTCGGTGCGACGATGCACTACGCTTCCGCCGTAAATCCTTCACCCACGGCAATGGGTCAGTTGCGCTGGTCACAGAATCGTGTTTTGATGCTTGTTTCTTGTAGATTGGCGAAAAATATTAAGATTTGTCTGAACCGCAACTTTCTACGTTCAATATTAACCGAGATATCGCCCTTTGAAAAGTCAGGTTTTTGACGTCATCCACCGCGACAGTTACACCCTTGGTTTCTTCCTCTTCCGTTCGATCAGTGATGCAGAGGGTACAACGCGAAACTGAAACGGCGCTAAATGTTAACAAAATAAAAAAACAGACGAATTCGCACTTAAGGTGATTCGATGGGCGCCATATTTTGTGTCAGAACGGCATGCGATATATCGCATCAATTGGTTCCATTTTTTCAGCTACTCGTCATTTTTCTCCAATTTTGAAATCGCAATTCTGTTGTCACGAGACTAAAGAATTCACCTACCAATTTTGACAAAGAAATTCAACGTAATAAAGGCGTGTTTTTTTTCAGAGAGAAAACATCGCATTCGATACTAATATCGAAACTGCACTCGAATGCGATATTTTCTCTCTGAAAAAACCACGCCTTCATTACGGTGAATTTCTTTGTTAAAATTGGTGAGTGAATGCTTTAGACTCCTGACAACAGAATTGCGATTTCAAAATTGGAGAAAAATGACGAGTAGCTGAAAAATGGAAACAATTGATGCGATATATCGCATGCCGTTCTGACACAAAATATGGCATCCATCGAATCACCTTAAAAGATCTTATCAGGAGATAACGCACTCGCCGCGAAGAAATTAGGGGGTCAGTCAGTTCATCTCAGTTTGTTTAGGTATGTTTAACGTAGCTGGAGTTTCGCGTTGCACCCTCTGCATCACTGATCGAACAAAAGAGGAAGAAAGGGTGTCACTGCCGTGGAGGATGACGTCAAAAACTTGACTTTTCAAAGGGCGATATCTCGGTTAATATTAAATGTAGAATGTTGCGGTTTGGACAGATCTTATTATTTTTAGTTAATCTACAAGAATCAATCATAAGGAACCTCAGGAAGATCCCTCCGGATACATTCCTATTAGTAGATTTTCATGTATTTCAGCGTAAAGTAGAATCTGTATTGCATTGGTCACTAGTGGGGGATGGTAAAATTATTAAAATAAAAATTGGTTTCAATACGAATGGTTGTTTATATTTTTTAATCTATTCCAGATCTTCAATAAAATCACTTACACTGCAGTAAAATAAAAATGGGAAGATAAATAACAATTTTTTTCGCTGAATTTGGTAGGCCATTCCAAAGACTGTGGCTAACTGCAACAATTTTTGTTGTATTTTGCCACACTAATTTTTCTTGTTTCATTTAGCCACACAGCACCTAGAGTTTGTGGCAATTTGCAAAAATTGTCGTCACGTAGCTAAAGGGGCCGTGGCTAAATAAACAGATACCCTAAATGAAATCTTACATCTACATTCGTTTTGGATGTGTTCACACTTTGACCGCCAGGCCCAGGGCTGCGACTGGAGGTGATGGGTAGTTGCTCAACTGGGATGTAACCATTGGTCTTCTTGATAGGGTCCTCCGGTGAGTATTTCTGTGTGGGCGTGGTGAATTTTAAAGAACTGTTTGGGCACAGTTTATGGAACCTATGGAACTAGAATACACCGATCTGAGGAGGGGAGAGGTGGTCGCGCTAACGACCCGACCGCAAATCGGACGACGGAGAGATGACAATGATAAGGAGCACACCTACGCAACTAGCTGATAACACCGCGCCACACCGCATGGTTTAAAACGGAAAAAACCGTGATGTTGAGTCCGTAAAAATACGAAAAACTCGAGAAAGGCAGCACCTTTCGCGAAGCGATTAGCATAGCACCTTCGGCAGGGTAGATGGAATACACAACACAAGTTTCAGGTCGATACGGGTACGCAGAACGAAACTGGACGGCGATTCGTCGGGAGCGTTACATGAACGCGTCCGACTCACGTCCGCTTATCGAAGCGGACTCCTTACATAAACCGATCCAAATTGGATGAAAGATGAAGTGCCCGTATTCTTATGTCTGGTGTTTCTCTGAAACACCAAACATAACTTTGCTTGTCTCTCGATGAACCTTGTCTTTTCAAGGATTAAAACAGAACTGAAAGTGGGAAATTTTAAATAGTAAGCTCCCAGGTAGGTATTTTAAAATGTGAAAAGAATGGTCGAAGTTCGAAAAATTAAAAAATAACTTAAAATTCAAAAAGAGCAGGGCCGGATTAAGAGGGTGGCCACATGGGCCGCTGCCCATGGCTGCAAAATTAGGGGGCGGCAAAGTTTGCAATTTTTTTAAATGCAGATACAAAAAAATCGGATTCAGAAAAAAATTACAAACAAGAAAAAGTGACAAAATCTCTCATTTCCTGAGAGTTCATTAATTTCTAATTTTGTCGTATTTTGGTGATACAAAAGACTGCGCACCTTTTATTGGTTGGGTAAAGAGAGAAACCAAACACTTAATTTGGCCTGGAGCGGAGCGGCGCAAAGAGAAATGATGACGAGGACTTGAGATGAAAAGGAGAAGCCTTCGACGCGGTGGTCGGCATGTAACACATATTAGCGCCTACGAGACTGCATGAATACTTCACGCATTGCGTCAAACACAGTACGGTCGACAGCGGTCGGCGCGGCGTGAAACGCACAGTGCCTACAAGACTACATGAATACTTCACGCATTGCGCCAAACACAGTGTGGTCAGCGCGGCACGGCGGCGGAAGTTAACATTATTAAACCTCATTTATGTTTGTTCTTTCTTAATTTTTTAGTTCATTTCTTACAAATGAAAGGCCTTGTCCCCACAGAGATAGGTTTACGGAACTGAACTTTTGCGCGAAGTTCCGTGAACTTTTGCTAGTAGTGTTGACAGGGCTTACGCAAAAAATGTGTCCAACACAAGTGAACGCGTCTTATACACCCTTTTCCCTCCGGCACGTTCACTTGATGGTTTTTATTGATAGTTCAAAATGAATGAGAAGAGGGCGGCAAAATACAGGCAGCCCATGGGCGGCAAGTAGGTAAATCCGGCCATGAAAAAGAGTTTAGAAAGAAATCTTCGGTATGTGGCTGCTTTTGATCAGCGATCATGCCGGATATGAAAAGCAATCCTTGATTTTGGAGCAATTCTCTCGTCCACATTAATTTTGCGTGCAGTAGGTCGATTTATAATAAATATATAAAATAATTGCTATCAATCGGTAAAACCTTTTCTCCGCAATGCTTCCTATTTATCAAGTTCATTTGATAACGACTCAGCAATCCAGGCGCGGACATTCTATTCCTAATTTCACAAAAGAATCGTGACTGGAGGTTGAAAAGATACGTATGCTGAAGTTTTTTGTCTATTTCTACTAGTTCACGTTTCGGTAATTAAGAATGGAAAATTCTTTGACGCTTTCTCTGAAAAATAATAAGAACAATGCGCTGCCTTCCGTTTATTGGAAAAATAAAACGGGGTTTATCACGAATCATTGAACTTGGAGTTTCCAAACAAAAAGAGAGCACTGACGATGCCGTATCAATATGCGCGAGCGCAAAACTTGGAGCATAACTTTCAGGCGCGAACGAGAAGAACTCGTTAACAGATTGATGATCGATAATCGACAAGTCCCCATCTCAGCGTTGCTTTTTATCGATCAAGGTCATTCGATAAAGATTCAACAGTCGACTTCCTGCGGTGCAAAAGAAGAACCGCGTAAATGCAATGGAATCCCAACGTAGGTCCGTGGTTCTTACTGGGTCTGGGAGAATACTGCTGCACTGGAAAAGATGGATTGCCAATTTAACATTTAAATTGTTGAAAAATATGTCCGACATGTTTCAAATGAACATTTTAAAATATCTCGGTGGTGGTTAAATTAGCATTTTGTTATTGTAAAATCTAAATTGCGACATGTCGGACACTTTTTTAAACTACATAATTGTTTAAATCAGCAATTTCATTTTTTTTCCGTGCTTGACAAGGGTATATAGAGAAAAAAGCATTCGATTTATGCCTTATTCCTCCCGGCAAACTATTTTTTCGTGAGAAAAGACATGAATAATTTACCCTTTAGACAAATCGATAAAATAAACACGAGTAAAATTATTTGAAAAATTCAAGAAAAATGACTCCCTGTTTCCCAGAAAATTCGTATTGTGTTATAAAAGGTTTGGTACCGCCCGATGGTTCATGAGACGTTTTCCTGAGCATAGTACAATAGTCCAGTCATTCTAGCCAAAAAAAGGGCCTAACCTTGGACAAATTAGCACAAACTTCTCGTGTGCTTTAAAGCGCTCCAAAACATGTCTGGAGCCCCCCAAAAAAAGTTTACCATTAGCCCCCCTCGGGAACACAGTCAAAATTGCTTATAACAAAATGGCGGCCGACTGAAATTACGTGTAAATTGATTGTTGACTTCGTCAGCGTTTCCCCAATTTTGCGTGATTCTAGTGCATCCAGTGAAAAAAATCATTCTTGTCATTTTTTTAGAGTATAAAATTCTGCTTACAAACATGTATAAGTTTTTTTAATTTTGACTTGTTGGTGCCGAGCTACGAGGTCAGACACCGAAAAAAAAGGCTAGAATTTTCTTGAAATTTCAAGTTTGGTTTGTAACTTTTAAGATACAGTTTTGGCAGAATTTTTTCTCTCAAAACTGTTGGCACCAATGGAAAGAACGTGAAATTTTCTTTTCAAAACACATATTACATCAAAATTTTACTGAAGGTATAAGACCTTTATAGGGCCTTTATGGAATTGTGTCAAATTCGACATTTTTTACTTTTTGTAAATTTTGGCTTGAATTTCGATTAATGTGACCCTTTTTCACGTATATTCGACTATTTTTGAAATAAATTGTGTTATTAATTTAATAGTCATGGTACATAGTAAAGGGAGAAGCACCTTAGAGCAAGGATGGTCGACCGGGGGGGGGGGGGGGGCATATCTTATCCGTTCCCTGTTTGAACTATCGCAGCTAAAGATTCTAAGAAAAAAACGGCAAAACACCTATTTGTCGGCAGATTTTCATGAAATTTGGTGTACCCCGGTATGTCGATCTAGGAAATTCGAATTTGACAAATTCAAGATGGCGGAAAAACGATGGCGGCAATAATTTGTTAGATACCTGTTTATCGACTGATTTGCATGAAACTTAGTATAACCCTGTATTTAGCCCTAGAGAATTTGAATTTGATGTCGAATTTAACCAGAATTAAAATCAAAGATGGTGGTAAGAAGGTGGTGGCTATAATTTTTTAAAATTAAAGATGGCGGGTACAATTTGAAAACTACCCATTTATCGGCAGATTTTCATGAAACTCGGTGTATCCTGGTATTTTGATCTGGTAAATTCGAATTTGACGTTACTTTCAGTCTGAATCAAATCCAAGATGGTGGAAAAAAGATGGCGGCCTTAATTTTTAAAATATCTGTTTATCGGCTAATTTTCATGACATTGAATATTACCTAGTATTTTGACCAAAGTTTGTCAGTTTCGGTTTAAAAATTTATAATATAAGGTAATAAGACAGGGTAAAAAAGTAATTGAGGGGCTCAGAGGACAAGGCGCCCAAGTGCAGGTTTCGAAAAATATGACACATTTTAGTGGTTCCAACTAATTCTAGGTTTGAAATAAAGTTGTGAAAAATTCACCGGAAGCATCCAATGCTTAAGCATCAAGATGTGAGTTTGAACTCTCTTCCTGCCGTAAGGCTGTGTATAATAGTTAGCAACTTTAAACATGTTTTTCTCGAAATAGCACTTATGCGCCTCGTCCTCCAAGCTGTTTAATTGAGAGTATAAGTGTTAAAATGCAATTGTTTTAGTATCGTCGAATATTTGACTGACAAAGATTAAGAAATACAAAGCCGAGTAATGAAATAAAAGCTCTGCTAATTTTTTACTCGGTCTATTGAAAACTAAATAATATTAAATAATGTGCGAAATGTCGCATAATCGGCTGACAAGATGCCAAGGGCAGTAAAATTTTAATGTTTTTATTATTTTCCTTCTTATTTACTTACAATTAGATACCCTCATTTCACACGAGCCTGCGGTGCGTCACGTAAAGCATAGGTGCATATCCCTCTTTCCTGTTGACAACCCCGCCCCCCACTGACATCTGTACTTTCGTTATAATCCTTGTTCGCGCTTACGCTACAGTTGGCCGCCCAAAAGTTCCAAACCTTCAATGGTGTATTGATTTTATCATAATAATTATTAGTTTTACTATTAATTCCTCCGACGCAAAAACACCCGCTCCCCGAGCTGCCGCCATTACACAGCCCAATCCCTCACGTAAAGCGCTTCGCGGCGCGGCGGCTGTGCTCGCATCGTAATAACTTCCCTCATATGTGAGATGTCCCATTCCGCAATGTTTTTAAAAATCCTTGAATGTGCCGATTTCGCCAAGCTCTGTCCTATTCGTATATTTTTATGTGAGAGTATGCATAAATACGATGAAAATTGTCTTCACTTTGTATGCGTGAAGTATCCGTTAGTTCCGTACTGGCGGTCATATATCCATTAGCGCTCTTTGTAGAAAGCAGGGAGGAAGAGGTGGGTCAGTTTCCCCTCCTATTATTTATTTTATAATACGTTAATTCATTTTTGCTCTCCAGAAATGATTTAAATAACTTCTCACGATTGATGGAATATTTGCTGTATTGATATGACCTTTTCAGGGATGGTGTTTTGCATAGAAACTCAATTTTCTGTAAATATTGCCATTTTTTACAATTTTAAATAAAGCCGTGTCAAACCCAAAAATGATGGAAATTTTTGGAACAAGGTACCCTCTCTTATTGTAAATTTTATGTACTTTTACGTGATCACAGTGGTTTTTTGATCAAACACTTTTAAAAGGCTTAAAAATTAGGAAAATCGAGCTAAAAACGGTCTTTTTTCAGAAAAATGTCATTTTTGATCCCAGAAGAAATTATCCTACCGGCAAATATAATTACTTAAAAGGATGTTAAACACACTATTCTAGACCAAAATTTAACGTACTTTTCAGTTACATCATTTATTTTAACTTTAAAGCTCATTTTAAAGCGGTAAAATCTCAAAAATAACTAAAAAATTACATTTCATCATTTTTTTAAAAACTTTTTTTAAACCGAAATTCAGTGATAAGACCCCTCAAAAAGGTTTTACGGCAACTTTCAATTGTCCTATGTTATAGGAAATTTCATGAACTTTTCATCTCGCACCTTGTTTTCTTTCTTAAATTCCTTTTAACACGTGAAAAATAAGAAAAACAGCGGGAAAATTTTTTTCGGGTAAATTGCAATTTTTTTCAACATTGCCTCAGCATTTTCTCGAGAGACGCCAAAAATACAAACAAAGGTACATTTCTTACATAAAATTTTACCAGCTTTTCGCTGATTACCATGGTTTGATGAATAAAATTGTTTGCAGCCATGAAAAACCACAAAAACCTGAGACAAAGCCTTGTTATTGAATAATTTGTAAATTTTTACCATCTCAAAAATTGGCTTCTAAGTACACTTAAATACCTTCAAAAATTTATTCATTGACATTTTTTTCTCTTTCATATGCTATTACATTGGTACCATAAAGTTTACTTCAAACAAAAATTACTAAACTTGAAAATTTTGGGTATATGTTAAGAAAAATGTTCGTAACCGAGCAGCTGGGTTTTCCAATAGACAACTTTAACGTCATATCTAACCCTCTTTAAAAAATTCGAAACAGTAATTTTAGGTATGCAATTTTTGAGAAATTTTATGCACTAAACGATTATTACCATCGTTGAATCGTATTCTCAGTTTTTAGCTGTGAAGAAGTCGAAAATTGTTGAAATTCTGAAATTTCTAGAGAAATCAGTTTTCAGCGTAATTCCCTTAAATACGCTTTTCAGGTACATGTTGTAAAATTTAAAGGAAAAACAGTGTGTTATTCGTCTTAAAAATTTTATCACCTTTCTAAAAAGTATATATAAGTTATACTTTTGTCGAAAAATAATTCATCGAAAGCGCTGGAAACGGAAAAAAACAACTGAATTTGTTGTTAAATATTGACTTCATACTTTTGAATGATTCGTCTCACAATGAGGTCATATAAGATGAAAAGGTAAAATGAATGGGTATACTTATGTAAAATTTAGCGTACTTTTCAGTGGTGCCGTTGTTTTTAACCTTAAATTAATTATTTTGACCTAAAATTGGTCAAGAACGCGAAAAATCGTGAATTTTCAGCAAATTTTGCCGGTTGTTGTTTTTAGATATTCAAATTCGGAAAGAAAAACAAGCTGCTGGTTCCAACACTACTGTGTTGGAGAGCTCGCCTTTGGGAAACTATTAACAACTATTAATGCTTTTTTCTAAAATTGTATACGTATTAAATGAATCTTTACCCAATTATCAGAGGTTACATGCCGATGCAAAATGTTATGACGTAATTTCATAAGTCAAATTTTTCACATTTCAATAAATAAAGAGAAATAAAGAGAGAGAAATGGAATTATCTTTTATGAATGTGATTTTGCGGCAAATGTTGCAATGGCTATTTTTGCCATCGCATTTTTGTTTCTGGCTTTCATCGTTGATAAGCTTTTTCTTAACTTGTCAACAATGTAATGAAACCATATGATTTAATTTTAATTTTTTTTTTTTTTAAATCAAGTCGCCAACTTGAATTAAGGTTATACTTTGTTAAGCTGGCAGTCTGAAATTCTGAATTTTTATCGGCACAGAGTTCAAAGAAACTATAATTGAGCACGGTTCGGAGGAACGTTTCTGCCATAATTCTTACACAATACTTATGGTATACACTAAGAGCGGAAAAGGAACTCACTTGAATTTTAGCGTGGAGCTCGAAAGACCACTTCAAGTCTTTGTATGCGAGTGGCTCAATGGAGCACATCACGCCTTTGTATGTATGCGGTGGCTCAATGGAGCACCTCGCGCACTATAAATAGCACGGAGCTCGAAAGAGCACTTCATGCATCTGTATTTTAAGGTTAAAACGAACTCTAAAGAAACTCAATGCGAGGCTCAAACGAACTCTCAAGCATTCTTAATGCGAGGCTCAAACGAACTCCCAAGCATTCTTAATGCGAGGGGCTCAAACGAATCCTAAAGCATTCTTAATATGAGGTTTAAACAAACTCTGAAAGGATCCCAATGCGAGTCTCAACCGAGCTCTCAAGCATGCAATTATTTTGAGGTTAATTAACCTTCTATGGTACCAATAACGGCAATCTTAAGGATTATCCATTAATTATGCGCAAATCTCAATCTTAGTCTTAGTAACTTAAAATTAATTGAACAAATTATTAAATCACGTCGAGGTCACCATGTTTTTTATTTTAAGAAATAATAACAATTGCAAGTACAACTGCACACAAAAACTGCATTGAAAAGATAAGAGGATGATAACATACAATTAGGTAATTTGCTATAAAACCATAGCAACATGCTATGATATACTCGGCCACTGGAAAGTGCTGCTCTCTAGTGTAGCAAACGAGGAACAATTAATCCTCAGTTGAATGAGGGAACGGAAATGTTCGACGGAGGAAAACTGTAACCCGCGAAAATTCAACTTTTAGACCTTGAAATCAATGGGATTTTGGCCGTTCCTCCGACGGCAACGAGAACCATCCATTTGTCGCCACGGACACTACCAATGCTAAAAGAAATCGATCGCAAAGAGCTCTCCCGAGTGGGCGAGCTCAAAATAAGAAAAGCCTAAGTTTCGTATATGATTCTTAATCAAAATTTTATGATCTTTCAAACTGATGTGTTGCAATTTTTTGTTTGACGCATTATTTTTGAGTTATAAAGGGAAATCCGTATGTGCGTCCTCTTTGAAAATCGCCGTAAGCCGCCATTTTGAAAAACTGCGATTTGACCACTTTCCCGGTGGAATTTTTTGGTAAACTTTTTTTTCTGTCTTATTGGGTACCTAGAGACCCTATATACCAAAGGAAAAGTTTGTGCTAATTTGTCCGAGGTAAAAAGCTAGAATGACTGGACTACAATGCGTTTCCAGATAATTGGACGTATTTCTGCCGAACAGAACTATGTGCATTATGACGTGAGCTTTATTACGCATATATTCTTATGGGTCTCAGGGCTCATGTCTTAAGGCTCATAGTTCCGTTTGGCAGAAATACGTCCAATTAATCCGAATGCCCCTGGAACCGCCCGGAGGTGGAGAGGCACCGACTGAACTAAGCTGTCTCTCCGTCAAAACTGATGTGCAAGAGGAAAACGCCATATGAACATTCGGATCTTGCCAGATTTCTAAGGACAAGAGCCGAATTTTTCTTGAGAATTTATTCGTGTTTTGCTTTAAATTTATCACGAAACTTTTTCAATATTTTAACCTAAAATTTCCGCCAATAAGGAAGGAATATGTTCATGACTTTCCTCAAAAATAAATATTTTGTCCATGGAAATTTGATGACGCTCGAATGCTCACACGGCATTTTTCCGCTGCACGGTAGAAAACAGCTAATTCACCCGGGCCAATTCCAAACCTCCCTCTTTCGCAATGTCTCTTTCGCATGCAATTGTGTCATTAGATTTTGAGCGTTTTGCACGCAACTGATCTTGCCGCATCCTCGCAGCTATACTGCTGCTAAGGAAGAACGCCGTATGAGCCTTCAGGCGTTGCCAAATTCTCTTTGATGAAACACGAGTTTCCTGGTAAACTTTTGAATATTTTCCTTCCTATTTTTCAGATAACTTTCTTCGCAATTCCACCAAAAAGTCCTGAAAATTTCAAGGGAAAATATTCTTAGCTTTCCTCAGAAATGAACATTTTATCGAAGGAAACTTGGCAACTCTCGAATGTTCATACGGCGTTCTTCCTTAGCATGGCAGTGTAGTTCCGCGGGGTGAAGGGGAATGGGAGTACCCTCCCCCTCCCGCGATCCCGATGAGTTGGTTCGCGATCCACCCTCTCGCGCAACTTGTTGCAGATATATCAGCACTCGTCGTTAGGCCCCCCTTAACCCCCCCCCCCCCATCAACCCCTTGTAGGTAATAATGTAGATCTGCTTGAGATAGCATTCCACCGCCCTGCTTACGGGGCAATGTTGCTGGATAGGTTACTCAAAAGCTTGCTTCGTTTTCGAATGCATTTCCGTTACCAGTTTTGCCAGGAATGAGAAGTTGAAGTAAAAGGACAAAAGTATGATAGTCCACAGGCTTACTCAAGGAAATCTTAATATCCTCCTTCTCTTTGGCAAATAGTTCGGCGAACCTTATTTCATATCTTTCCCTTCTTCTTACGTATATTTATAATGTAAATAAGTCTGATGCACGCAAGAGATACAGGCAACTGAATACATTTACTGAGGTTAAATTCGCTCACTGAAAAAAAAAGTTACGGGCTATGTAGACATATCGGCCGTTCCGGACTCAGAGGCCGAAAGTTTCGAGTGCTGGAACCGTAGTTTCGATTGCTCCAGATACTACGCCCGGAACTTTCGGCCTCTGAGCCCGGAACATGGACGATATGCCTGTGTAGCCCATTGAGCATATGGAAAAAGTCTGAAAATCCACTCCTCAACGCTCAATCATCGTAGTTTGTAACACGCATCTTCAAAGAGGGTTATGCAAAACGGCCAAAAAGTGACCCCGCGGGGATTGTACGAAACTTTGTGGGATGATTGTATAGGTCATTTTGGGCCTGCATCTGGCTGCTTTTAGGCGAAAACCGCAGGGAAACAGCGTTGCCATTTTTTAAAGTCGTAACCTTCAAACACCCATAACTTTCGCAAAAATGCAGTTACAGAGCTCGTATTTATACCAAAAAATGCGGAAAATTTTGTTCTATCGACCAACGCAAAGGAAATTTTTATTTGAGTCCACTGTTGCCACGTTTTGGCCATTTTTTTAATTTTCATAATGATTAAAAATCACGTTATCGCCTACAAGTGTGTTTGCAGTTGGTGGGGATTGAATAAAAACCTGTCGGAATTATTGTTCGTTCGATTTCGCATCCATTGATATGTTATACTTTTCTGAGAGGCTTAGGGAATCCAAGTTACAGCGATTTAAAAATTCGGCAACACGCCCGACGCCCGATTTTGACGCTCGTTAAGGTACGTTTCGCGACTCCGTGTTGAAGGAGAACGCCTAGATAAAACAAAATTCGAAGAGCCAGTTCATGTTTTACGCTTTTTTGAAACTTTCACGTCATTTTTAGAAATTCAAGTAGCGGCGGTGTTGCCGGTTTTCAATGAAAACCACCGCTGCGATCACAATTGAAAGTAGCACTCATTTAATCACGTCTAGCTACATAGTTTATCCTAAACTGACCATTTGCGACATGATGTTAACAACGTCGCCTAATTTCCGTCGGAATTCGCGTAGAGGCGGGGTTGCCAGTTTTCAAGGAAACCGCCGCCGCAATCACAAAAAAATGTATCACTCATTAAATCACGTCCAGCCTTATTCTGTAGTTGGAATTGTCGATTTATCGAATCGATGGTTTCTTCTATCTCTTTGCAACGGCACTGGTGTCCGACAATAACGAGGTATCGAAATTTAAGGCTACCGAATCACCCGAGCGGTCTGATGATTAGTTTTGGAAAGGGACCTAGATCCATCGATCTTGATCTCGATACAATATCGAAAACCGGCAACACCGCCGCTACTTGAATTTCTAAAAATGACGTGAAAGTTTCAAAAAAGCGTAAAACATGAACTGGCTCTTCGAATTTTGTTTTATTTAGGCGTTCTCCTTCAACACGGAGTCGCGAAACGTACCTTAACGAGCGTCAAAATCGGGCGTCGGGCGTGTTGCCGAATTTTTAAATCGCTGTAACTTGGATTCCCTAAGCCTCTCAGAAAAGTATAACATATCAATGGATGCGAAATCGAACGAACAATAATTCCGACAGGTTTTTATTCAATCCCCACCAACTGCAAACACACTTGTAGGCGATAACGTGATTTTTAATCATTATGAAAATTAAAAAAATGGCCAAAACGTGGCAACAGCGGACTCAAATAAAAATTTCCTTTGCGTTGGTCGATAGATCAAAATTTTTCGCATTTTTTGGTATAAATACGAGCTCTGTAACTGCATTTTTGCGAAAGTTATGGGTGTTTGAAGGTTACGACTTTAAAAAATGGCAACGCTGTTTCCCTGCGGTTTTCGCCTAAAAGCAGCCAGATGCAGGCCCAAAATGACCTATACAATCATCCCACAAAGTTTTGTACAATCCCCGCGGGGTCACTTTTTGGCCGTTTTGCATAACCCTCTTTACCTCGCCTGCAGGCAGTTTTTCTTGGTGGCCGGTAGTCAGGTTTGTCCAGAGAGGCCGAGCATAAATTAGTAAACTATTTCGCGAGCTGTCAGAAACTTTCCTTACGTAAGATTTCAATTTATTCAAAGGTTTTGTTTTTGCAAAATAATAAAGGAAGACAAGGAATCAAACGCTTGAAAACGATTGAAATCATATGATAGACAAAATTAGCGAAATGGTTTGTTAACTCGTAACGTTAGTTTTTTTTTTTAAAAAAAATGTAAAACTTGGTTGAAAAGTACCATACTAGAGTCAAACACGAAAAATGAAATGAAATAAATATTAATATATTTTAATAAAATTTTTAGCGTTTGACTCTAGTCTGTTATTTTCCAACCAAGTTTTAAATTTAACAAAATTTCCCTCTGACTAGTGAGTTTTTCATATATTTTAATAATATTTTTAGTTTTTTTTACTCCTCTGTCCGGGCAACCTGGTCGGCGACAGATCGTTTTCGATACATCAAATAGGTGAGATTGTATCGATATCGATTGGTTCAACATGTAAACATAGCCTCAAAAGTCAATCAATTAATCTGAGGAAACGGGGTTTTTCTAATAGATTTTTTTTTTTTACTGCGCTTAAGAGAACGATCCTGCAGCCGATTTACAATTTTTTATTCGATGATTTTTGAGTTTTAAGAAATTTCCACCAAAATTCCTACAAATCTCATTACGTGACAGTGCGTTGTGTAGTCATAGATCGTATTCGATACCTAAAACGGGTGATGAGATTATATTGTTTGGCGCTTACAAACCTAACAGGGATACTTCACGCATTGCGCAAAGCGTGAAGTGGCGCCTACAAACCTAACAGGGATACTTCACGCATTGCACAATGCGTGAAGTATCCTTGTTAGGTTTGTAGGCGCCAACGCGCTCGATATCGATTGGTTCAAAACATAGACATAGCCTCAAAAATCAATCAAGTAATCTGAGGAAACGGGGTTTTTCTGATAGATTTTTGATTCTTATGAGTGCTAAATGGCATCGTAAGGTGAAATAGTTAGGAATTTTCTCATTTTCAGCTTCTCCGACTGAAATCCTGAGAGTTTTGTTTCAGGTTATGTTCTATTGTTTTGAACCAAACGATACATCGAACCACTATCGAAAACGATCTATCACTGGATAAATACTGTCCGGAAATGCGCGGTACTTGAAAAAACTTGTTACCAACTACGCAAATTACGCGCTAAGGAATGGATTTCAGACTTTATTAACGTGCTAAACGTTATTTTTGTGCGAGTTCACTCGTTAAATGTATATCGACGGTGAAACTGCAAAAATGCTGATATCGGTTGCGGTGTCCCAAAATCTCCGCTTCTATTTTATTTTTAGAAGGGAGACCAAACTAACATCATAGCTTTGAACTTTTTACCACTCCACGGAGAAGAAATATGACCGAAGTTTTCAAGAAATGACCTCTAGTAGTATTTTTCATATAGAAAATGAAGTATGACTAGTCTGCAACGCTGCAAACCGAGATACGTATTTCTGCAGATTTTACCATCGACATTTACATTACCAGCAAATTGGCAACACCGGATTTCCTCCATTTAAACCCATGCTAAATAATCGATTCTTGTCGGGGCATCTGGCCCCGCCAAGAATCGATACATTTCCATAGTTTAAATGGATGAAACACAATGTTGCCAATTTGCTGGATCCACCACTGGACATTTATTTGGCTGTGCCTCTTGCGTGCAGCAGACCCATTTACGCGAGAAAACTTTTCAGACGAGTTTGAATCGAACTTTACTTGAAGCTGTGTTACGAACTCACAAAAACAACAGAGACCACACGAATAATAATCATAAAGTGACTTTAATAAAATTTATATCAAAACGTAGGGACGTAGAGATTGTTAAATGTACTTGACATTGAGTATTTTTCAAACTTTGTGTCCCATTGGCGACATAAATTGAGTCAAAATCAATCTATTTGATCGGTTAACTTTATGGGATCTAATGAAGTTCGTGCAAATTATGTCAAATGGCAAAGTCAAATGCTTGAGTTGAGTAAAGCTCGTAATTTACTTTTTTTTAAAAAATCCGTGATATTAGTATCCCGGCAAATACATCGAAGAATGCGCATCTGTTACTGTAGTCGTAAGCTTTTATCATTTTTTTGAATAATTTAATCGGGCATTGCTTAAATAAAAGCTATGCGATTGCGATAAAAAAGCAATAAAAAATGTTAGTCTAAATGAGGACCCTCTGAAAGTTTCAGAAATTTCAAGATAAAACATGTGAGAGTCCATTAAAGTTCAGAACGTTAACCAAAGTTCATTCAAAACTCTATAGTCCGTGCTCCTATCAGAATTTGTTTTAAAGTATGAAAAAACCTGGAGAAAATGATAATCTCTTGGCTTTTATTTGGACTACGTTTTCCAATGTGAAACTACAATTTCTGGCTCATCTGTAAAGATACTTATGTGCATAGGGAAACTAATGGTGCATACATTGTTTTTAAACTGAGTCACAAATTGCTGTCCTTAATTGCAAAATGTAGTCCATTTCAAGTTTCGTCAAAAACGCGACGAACTTTTAACTACTATCAAACGTTGTAACTATAAACTTGAACTTTTCCCAGAAGGGAAATTTCCGAATCAATAAGGATTTGTTAGGGTGAGTGATAAGGGTTTAAGGACTTGACATGCCTGTTTTCTTATGGTCGGGAGGAAATTCCTGACATGAGCATCCGTGTGAATCAGATACGCTCAAAAGGGAGCGGCGAGGACGAGGAATAAGGGAAAGTGATCTTGTATTAACACTGCGCAGCCCTGGGGTTTGGCACAAAGCCATGCTTACCGTTCCCAAGGAGGGTTGCCTACCCTCAGCAAGACAACCCTCAATTAGATGAATTCCGTGCCGTGCCATGATCACAAATCTGCCGTGTTAAGGAAACACGCCGTATGAACACTCGAATGTTGCCAAATTTCTCCTGATAATACATGTATTTTTGGAGATTTTTATTTTTGGGGAGAATTTTAAATATTTTATTTTAAAATTTAAGATACTATAGATTTGGTCGTCAATAAAATTCTCTAGAAAATTCGAAGAAAAAGGCTCACCAATTTTCCTGAACATTTATATTTTATCAAAAGAAATTTGGCAACGTCTGTAGGTTCATACGACGTTCTTTCCTTAGCACGGCAGAAATGCTCAGACTCCCGTCAATGTGGCAATGGTCCTGAAGGCACAAATCCCCTATGAACCCCAACGTGCCCTGCTAAAACTCACTAAGCCCCAGTAAGGGGACATTTGTCACAATTTGAGAGAGAGTAAGGTAGCAACATATTTTTCAGCTCTTAAAAAAGAGTAATAGAGAGATGAAAAAAGAAGAGGATGGAATCGAAGGGTAAGTAAATAAGAGGGCTAGAAAAGAAAAAGAAGTCAGATCAGAGGAAGAGAGATAAAAGGGAGCAGGATTCAAGAACACGATGGGAAGCTATTTTCAAGATGGAGGGAGAGAGAAAGAAAGAGAGTGCAGTTTTGGGGGATTTCGGGGAGGTTAACACCGATGAATTCTGAGAATTTTTCACCGAATTCCCGGATGTGATTCGTGAGACGGTCCGATGATCCTGCCGTGATATTAACCATAGGGATCCAATCGGCTTTCCCGGTAATCTCTAAGATTTATAGAGCTTAGGATACCCGTGAAAGTTCTGAGATTAAGCTTCATAAACAGCCCTACCAAAATCTAACGCCTCTTCTTCGTTTTGTACTAAAGAATTGACTATACTAATGACAGGGCTGAGTGCTCGGACTTCTTGTGTCCTCGGTTGAGTTCATTGGCGGATCCAGAAAATAGGCGACATTGTTTTTCCTCATTTAATCCCATGGGGATGTATCGATTCTTAGAGGGGCCAGGTGCTCCGACAAGAATCGATTATTTAACATAGTTTGATAGTATTAATATTATTTTGTTCATAAATATTTTGACCGGATTGATAAATTTTCAGGAGACAATTTTAATGTCTGTGAATTTTTTTGCAATGTTTTAGGAATTGATTACGACACTGTACATTGGATTCCTTGGCCTCATTTTTAGTAGTTATTTCGTTTATCTTGCTGAAAAGGATGTAGTTAGAGCCGATGGCAAGCCTGGTGATTTCACAAGCTACGCCGATGCTCTTTGGTGGGGTGTGGTAAGTTTCTATTTCTACATCATGAAATCATTTAAAGCTGTTACAGACGCCCTTAATGTGCAGGACAGCTAAGTATATCGATTTATTCTGATTGATGATATTGAGAGATCTCTGATTTTCATTTTATCGGGAATGAGTGATCAACTTACTTTCCCTCTTGTTTTTCCGATTATTCATTCGTTGTTTCATCCGTAAAACAGCGGATACTCGGTAAGACGAAGGAAAAAGTAAGCTGATTATTGAAAGAATCTGTTCCCGCAGAGCCACTCATTAGCTCCGCCAGAATTAGTCATAAAATATATTGTAACTATATTTTAATGGTAAAATATACTGTCCAGTTGATAAATGTGCTATACTTTATATCACATGCGCCATGACGAGAGTATCCAAAATCATCGATCCTGAATTATCCCATTAAAACGCAGGGTTACCCCATCATTGGCTAGAATCAATTTTCAGCGCAACAGCTTTCCTAAATTTATTCGTCCTAATTTTCGATTTTATCTTATTTTTGTCATCACTCAATACATTTCTTATTTCCAGATCACTGTCACAACAATTGGTTATGGCGACGCAGTGCCTCAAACCTGGATGGGCAAAATCGTAGCCTCGTGTTTTAGTGTTTTTGCAATCTCATTTTTTGCTTTACCTGCGGTAAGATTTTCATTTTTATTGCCATTTTTTTTACTCTTTCCTTACACAGTCGCATTCGGAACTTCTTTTTCCTTATTGTGTCCATGAGATTGGGCTCTATGCTCACCCTTATCCCAAGTAGCACAGATTGTAATAAGTAGCAATTACATTGTAAAAATACGTTGTAAAAATATTGCAATGCCTTTGAGTGTTGTGTATGTTGCCTAGCTCCTATTTGAAGGGGCCCTATTTATTGAAACTTATTGCAATAAAATTTAAATAAGTTGTAATTTTTCATCGCATTGCATATTGCCTATCTATCTGACACATGGAGCTCACTTTGTTGATTGTTTAAAATTGGCATAAATCGACTAAATTATGTAAAAATATTGCAATTTTATGGTAAAAAATTACAATTTAATTTCAATATTTTTGTTGCACTATGCTACTTGGGATAATGCTTGGCTGCTCATTACGTCGGAGACCTTGGACTCCACGCTCACTTTAATGAGGAATAATTTTTTTCAAAAATCAAAGTGAGCATGGCGCCCAAAATTGTGAGATGCAGATATTCTCTGACATCAGACGAGCATAAAGTCCAAAAATTTAACAAGACAATTTTGGCGAAGTAAAGACGAAAACAATGTGTACTTATCGTAGAAACTTTTGTCCAAGATCTCGGACGAGATAAGCAGGCAAGTATGTTAAGGGGGAGCATGAAGTCCAATAGTTTGGAAGCGATGCTGCGTAATCCAGCGTTACTATGAAGGGGGGGGGGGGGGGGGGGGGGGTTGATAAGCGCCCGTCGTGGGTTTGACCGCGTAGCGGTCAGAGGGGTGACTCTAATCTGCCGTGCTTTGGAAGAACGCCGTGTGAACATTCGAGAGTTGCCGAATTGCCCTTGCTAAAACGGGTATTTTTGACGGTATTCACTCACATTTTCCTTTGAGATTTTCTAATATTTTAAATTAAATTGCGTACCGAATTGTCTAAAAATTTTGGGAGAAAATATTCCCAATTCTCTCAGTAAAGTCGGTTTTTACGGAACAAAACTTGGCAACGTCTAAAGGCGCATACAGCGTTCTTCCCTAGCACGGCAGTAATAGCCTTCGATATCAGGAAAAGTTCTTTTATCTAGTCCGTTTGGAGGAATGAGAGTTTTAACTGGCAACGAACAGTTTATTGCGACTTGGCAGTAATTTTGCAAGAGAATGAAATTAACTCACATGCAACGCCCGGAATGATAAATTGACCTTTTCTACTCTGTTATTCTAGCTGTCGCTCGCCGAGATAGGGAAGGAAGGAGCTAGGATAAGGGATGAAGAGGGGGGCGGGGGTGGAGGATATCAACCAAAACGGGGTTACCGCATGTCGACGTCTCCCGATGAACTTAAAACTGAAGTTGACTGCTGAAAACCGCTAATTTTGCAGAGACTCCAAAGATCATAGGGTTGTTCATGCAATGAGGAGGAAAATTACCTTGCGAAAAGTCTTCCGCAAACGGTGGGCACGAAAGCTCTATAAAAATAAATACCCATTGCAGATAAATGCTGCGGTGCTAAAGAAGAAAGCCGTATGAACATTCGAAAGTTTCCAAATTTGCCTCAATAAAATGTTTATTTCTAGGATAGCTATGTATATTTTTCCTTCGTATTTTCAGAATCTTTAGGTAAATTATGAACTAAATTATCTGAAAAATTGGAAGGAAAATATTCATAAGTTTACCAAGAAATTCGTGTTTTATCAAAGGAAATTTGGCAACGCCTAAAGGTTCATACGGCGTTCCTCCTTAGCACGACAGAATGGCGTGTGCTATTTCTGCTGTTCCTTGCGTTTGATGCAATCCTCACGGCAGGCTTTAACGATTAATACAGAGAATTTTTAGTAATTATGCAAGGTAAAAAAAACCGACGAATTTTTGATCTGAGTAGTAAAAAAGTATAAATTGAATTTCATCATACTCGCTAGTGACAATCTTACACTGAATGTAACCCTAAGTTCCTCTAGTTTCCGTATTTCTTTCTCCTTTTCCTCACTTATTGTGAGAGAATTGCAACTGTATACGTATTCTACTGCTACTTCCTCTCTTTCCTCAAAATTTCAACTGTGTAACAAAAAATGTCCCATGTTTATCGCTTAACCGAAGTATAGCAGGTTGTTATCGGTTGGCTATCGCGATTATATCGGTGGCAATATATCGGGATATTATCGCATGAAAAATTGCGATATGTGGCGATTAAATCGCCTCACATCGCAATTTTCGGTTCGATAAATTCGTGATCAATTTTCGTCAATAAAATCGAGATTAAATCGTCATTTATCGCGATTTTTATTTCGAAAATATCGCGACAAATTGCAGTGGTAAAAAAAGTAGCTTGGATCTAGAGTCCAAACTCCTAAAAACATTGACAAGAAAAAATACTCTTGATTCAATCGGATTTTTCCTTGAATTGAAGAGCCAAGCCTCTTGTTTTAAGCGGATTTCCATTTGAATCAATAGTATTTTTTCTTGTCAATGTTTTTAAGAGATGGACTCTAGATCCAAGCTACTTTTTTCACCAGTGTGTCGGGCGATAAAAACGCGATTTTATCACGATCAGATCGAGGATAATAGCTCAGATGTTGATGATCTTGGCGATTTTATCGCCGATAAAATCACAATATTTGGCGATTTTTCCGTTGAGCAATGCTACTTGGCAAGCGAGAATCTCAGGAATGTGCACATTTTCTCATGCAGATTGCGATATTGGGAGTGAATTTCGGACTTTTTCGTTGTGTTCGTCATTATTTTGTGGCCATTTTCCATCAAAGTCAATCCTTTCTATTTCGGCATCAATTTGTAACAAACTCATGGAATGACCACGAAATTAGAAAATGTGCCCGTGACACACGAAAAATGATTAAGACTCTTCATTTTTATTTATCCTGATTATTAATATTTTAGGTTTGGTTCCTTATATTTTCTCTTGTTCCGCACATTTTGTTTTTTCTGTTAGTTTTGGATTTCCTTTTTGGTTGGCGTTCAGCCAGGTATTCAGTGAAACCATGGAATCTGCAATATTGTCTTCTATTTCTTACAATTTTTAGCCAATTATAAGCCGGTTTCAAGCTGAATTTTATTCATTTCCAGGGTATTTTGGGCTCGGGTTTCGCGTTAAAAGTGCAGCAGAAGCAGCGACAAAAGCACTTCAACCGACAAATCCCTGCGGCTGCCATGCTCATTCAGTGCCTGTGGAGGTGCTATGCTGCTGACCATAATTTCAATAGCCAAGCAACCTGGGATGTTTACGTAAAACAAACGGGTCAAACTAAGGACAAAGACTCTCTGAGCAAAGTAAGTTTTCGAAACTCTTCAAATATCTTCTAGAGTTTTATAGCGAAATATTTTGAGCACGCCCTTATGGAGCGTACACGCTCCATATTTAAAAAGGTTTAGGTTTTCCAGGTTCGCATCCTGATAACGTTCTGGGTTGATGTGATGCGTAATTGATGATTTATGCTATGGACTCCCAAAAACGGAGAAGGGGGTGGAAATTAGCAATATATTTCAAACAGTGGCGTGGCGTGTTTTGCGATACATCAATTGATCTGCCCTTTAAACCTGTGGTAAAGAATCGATTATTAAAGTGTTCGTTGCAAACACCCTGTATCGATCCTTTTCCATAGTTTAAATGGCAGATCAATCGATATATCGCAAAACACGCCAGCACGCCACACCGCTGATCTTAAATAATCGATATTGTCAAATTAGCCAAGGTCGTCGGGATTAGTTAGGAGGGAGGTAGTTGTTATTTTATTATATTATATATATTAAACAATTATTTTTACAAATGATTCATACGTTAAAAAAATTTGAATGCCTCTCGGCTTTCGGCGGTCGCAACCGTTTTGTTTCGTATGTCACCGTATTTAAAATAATGTAATTCATTCTACGATTCAATGTAACGATCTTATGTAATTCATTGATGCAATCTGCCGGAGGAGCTGTGGCAAGATCGCTGTCAGTGGCGGTTTGGTGTCGCAGAGTGCACAGAAGCGCTATTTAAGGGCGACTTATCAGTAGTAGTAATTCATTCTACAATATGTCACGTTGGTCTTCTTCCATAACTCCTCGCACAGATGTACGAGTAACTGGTTTGCCTCTCGCTATCCAATTTAAATCAGTGAGTTCAAAAACACCAATTCGGAAAAAAATTGTTCAGGAAACACCTGAAACTGCGCAGCGGGCGAAGAAATTAGTTTAAGAAAAACCTTTTTGGTGCCAAAGGACAAATACTTAGAGACTTCATAAAGCACCAAGTTGAAATCGATACATCATGTTTCATTACAAAGAATTATGCGTTTAAAAATTTCCGAGTTGGTGTGTTTTCGTTCTCACCGACTTTCAGATACTGATTTTTCATAGTCTGCCCTGAAAAATTTATATTTTTTGACCTGAATAACGCTTGAATATTAATATAGCTTGTTGGTGCAAGGTATACTGAACCGAAAAAAGAAAACCGCAAAATCGGGTGGTCGCCCGTTTCCCTTGAAATGGCCAAAAATTGGTATTTCCACTGAAATACTTCGATTTTTTCCTTTTCCCGTCGCTGTTTCGAGCACTTCCGATTGCAATTTCGAGATTTCCTTTTCCATGCAGATGCTTCTATCCATAAGTTAACACTCATGGTTACTAAACCGTAAAAAAGTGAAAATCGAAAAAAACCCGAGTTGGTGTGTTTTTGAACTCACTGATTCATTTGCATTTGAACTCTTTTTCAGCAACTGATGAACCAAGTGACGAAGAGAGCGAGCGTTTTGGTGCGACGACGATCCCGGAGTAGGATAGACGGGGGCAGTCGAGATGGGGGCTCCACCTCGGCCGCCGGCACAGCTCAGACGAACCCTAACCCCAACCCTAACCCCGACCCCCACGCCGCCGCGTCAACTTCGCAACAAAACCCCGAGACCGAAAACGATGTCGTCTTCTACATCGAGGAACCCAAAGCAGGTAAACTTGGCCGAAAGTAGACTTACAACTCCAGAACTTTCACGGAAATCTATGGAAAAAACAACTCAATTTAATATAAGAGTATTCGGCTATTCGCCCGTAGAATGGAGATGTTGCATGTGTGAGGACTTTGCGATTTGACAATTGATTCTGATGTAAAAGTTTGCGAAAAACACGATGGTGCCAATGGTTTTCTCTGAAATCAACTCCCAAGCTCAAAAAAAGCTCTCAACTTCAGGCCAAAATGGAGGGAATATCGTACGCTATCCTGAGAGTCCACCTCTACATCAAGACGAACTCTCCATGCGAATGATAGGGAGCTAATACATTGACAGGGCTGCCACTTTATTTGGGGAATCTAAAACTGAAAACACGGCATCCCTGCTAATGTATTTGCTCCCTATCTTCGCATGAAGAGTTTGTCTTGATGTAGAGGTGGACTCTCAAGATAGCGCGGGATATCCCCTCCATTTTGGCCTCAACTTGAGAGCTTTTTTTGAGCTTGGGAGTTGATTTCAGAGAAAACCATTGGCACCATCGTGTTTCTCGCGAACTTTTACATGAGAATCAATTGTCAAATCGCAAATCCCTCACACATGCAACATCTCCATTAACCATTATCTAGAACGTCAGAGGGGTCTATAGCACTCAGAAGATGAAGCAAACACAGTAGACATTTCAAACTTTACGAAAGTCGCGTTGAGCACAACAGTTCTTTGTCATAAAATTGGTCTTTCACCTTTCCTTAAAAAATATCCTTGTCATTTTCAGCGACGCCAAATCGCCAACGGAGGGAACGAGAAAACATGAGCCGAGCTTTCGTGAGTCAAACCAGTTCAGTGACCGAGGCTGCCAGCGATGAAATGGATTTAGATGAGCCCGAGAGAATCACCCAGTGAGTATTATGAACAAGATTTCAGTAAGTAAAATCGTCCTAATTACATACGAAAACATCATAAAAGACGCATAATACCAAAGAAAAGATAAATATAAGACGAGCCTCAAGAAATTTTGTCTTAGTCTGACATTTGGGGCCACTTACGGAAATAATATCGGCAGTAATTTGCGAGATTGGCATCCGCGATGCCTTTTGGAAATGTTTTGGTGGAATAATTGCACCACTTGGCAACGCTATCATGACGCAACACTGCTCATCCGAACTTTGAAGATTTCATGGTGAACGCGATTATAAATGCAAAGTAGAAAACCCTGAGAACTGACAACCGCAGCGTCGCAGCCATGCGCTGTGCCGAAAAAAACCAAAACGCCTGCAACTTTTTGTGTATGCAACACGGACATCCTAAGAACACGAATAGTTGCATCCAGACTTGGCTATTGAAAAAGCCGCAGCGCCTTCAATTTTTTCTGCTCGTGTGAACAGAATTTGTCACTCATCGCATTCATACGTCGTTTTTGCACGAAGATGGGGCGTTTTGAGTTTTTCATCACATTGAAAAAGGAAATGAGTTAATTAATAATGAATGTATAAATGAAATGTAGAGACTATTTATGCGGTAATTACTAGACTGACTTTATTGACAATCGCACGCTTAATCTTCATTCAAATCTCCTCATTTAATTTACCTGGAGTTACGTGAAAATAACATCCTATTAATTATTTATAACTCGTATCTTCCGTATATGGCAGCGTTGCCAAAAATTGCACTTTGCGGGACTATACAGGGTTATTCAATAGTCACGCACCACTGGCCATAACTTGAGTTCTAATCATGATATCGATTTGCGGTTTCAGACGTTTTTCCTCATATCGAGGGGGGAACTTTTCTAGGAACTTTCCAGTTTTTTATCCCCTTGGGGGGAGGGGGCGGGGGGTACCTCAAAAATATCAAATGGCCACCCCCCCCCCTCATGGCCAGTGGTGCGTGACTTTTGAATAACCCTGTATATTATCGGCAGAGTTGAGCGGAGTCACGACCTATCGTAATCCGTATCTGCAGGGTGACGAGTTTTCCTGCAGCCAGATTGTTGAAATTTATGTCAGCAAGACAAGAATCGAAAATCGATGTATTACACGGCACAGATAGGTCCATGTCTTGTCTTATCTTGCCGATATAGCCAGTTAAAGTTTCAACATTCAGGCTGCAGGATTTACTAAAATTCCATGTGCCTTTCAAATATTATGAATACAAATATTCCCGACTTTACCCTGGCTCTTTGGTAGTATTTTGGCATATCGCCTAGTCTCTGATAAATATTCTAATCACAAATAATTCTAACAATAAGTGCGAAGCGAGAATTGCGGAAATTTTATCTTAAGTTAAATTTCTTAAGATAGTGCATGGTTTTTCACCCGGTAATATCAATGAAATACTTTCATTTCGTGGACTATTACTCGTAAATTTTTTCTAAAATTTCATTCTCATTTTCATGACGAGAATCCACCGAATGCCTGTTGAATGAGAAAAGAGTTTTATAATCTTAGCAACACCTGATAGCGCTTACCTCGTTTTTATAATATCCGGACTTCGCATATTTCTGGTCGCTTATTTTTCCCGTGGAAATGAATGCGCGCGAAGCAAATGTAATACCTGTAATCTGGGATAAAACCCAGTTTTTCAAACTTAAAAAATAAGACTCATAATGCCTCGCGAGCAGCGCGTAATATCCAAAAGGCATTGAAATTTCAGGAAAGATCTAGAGTGCGAGGCGGGGTATGTATACTTACATCTCGGGCGGAAGTAGAGTAGCGCCCTGCGGCCTTTGGATGAAAGGACCCCTTATGAATGACTGGGAAGCAGGATTGGATCCTGTTTTAATTTTTCGTGGGGAGAAACTCCCAACCTCGAAAATACGGGAAAATATCAAAGGGAACATCGATGTCAAAGTTAACCACTCGTAGACAAAATCGGAATTGTTGCTCAGGGGCTTGTTCCTCCTCATAGGTCGTTAAGAGCCCTCACTCTGATGCTGCCGTGCTAAGGAAGAACGCCGTATGATCCACCAGACGTTGCTAGCTTTACTTCGATAAAAACCGAATTTTCTTGGAACATGGCGAACATTTTTCTTCAAATTTTTCGGATAATTTTGTTCGCAATTTGATCCAGGCTATCTGAAAATTTCAAAGAGGAATACGAATAACTGTCCTCAAGACTACATGTTTTATCTAGATCTTGTTTTATCTAATTTGGCAACTCTCGAATGTTCATACGGCGTTTTTCCTTAGCAAGGCAGTATATGGGGAGGGGTTTTTGTTCTTAAAGATAGGCATTCCCTCAACTGCGGTATTTATTTAAGGCCGGTCACCTTCCTTACAAACATTCTACAAGTGGCACAAAAAAGCAAAAAAAAAAAAAAACCTCTTAAACTAAATCAGTACCTTTACAATACTTGATAACAATTCGAGTATCGGATACAAAATATGTAATTGTGGGCAAATATAGCACATGCCATATGGACATGCGCGGGAGAAAATAAACAAAATCAAGCCATTTTGCGAGCAAATGACTATATTTCAACTTGCCTGGCTGGCTAAAGCCAAATCTAAAATAAAAATGTTGTAACGAAGCAAGATTGAACAGCGCATATCGATGGCCGAAGTCGGAAAGTACAAATTTCCGCTGCAACGTGAGGAAATCTCAACTTATACTTCACTCTTTAAAACAAACTTACCAAAATAACAAATTTCTCTTAAATTTGTCTGTAAATACTCTTGAATGGATAAAGTAAGTCACAGACAATTATAGGAACAAAATCACGGAAGAAACAACTCGAGCGGTGAGCCGTAACACTTAAGGTCATGCAAATAGTGCCAACTACAGGCAGCAACTCGAGAGCTGTCAAATTTCCTCAGGTAAAATGTTAAATTTTGAGGAGGGTTATGAATATTTTCTCTTTAAATTTTCAGATAACTTAGATCTGATGGCGAATAAAATTCTCTGAAAAATCGGAGGAAAAATATTCACGGATTTTCCTGAAAATTCATGTTTTATCAAAGAAAATTTGGCAACGTCGAAAAGCTCACACGGCTTTCTTCCTTAGCATGGCAGTTCAGCTTTAGGGTGCAGACTGTGAGGCGTATAGCCCTACTGACGGCGAATATCCTCACGAGATTCTTTCCGCAAACGACTACTTTTTTCCTATACCCTACGACAATCATGTGGTCTGCGGATGCAATACTAATTTTATTTTTCCCTGTGCACTTGCAATTAAAGGTACTAATTTTTCGTAGTGGGCCATCGATTTTTGCAATCATACTATTTCGCGATCAAATGTTGAATAAAAATGGATCATATTCAATAGTGGTTCGATGTATCGTTTGGTTCAAAACAATAGAACATAACATCAAACCAAAATTGTAAGATATTCGTCAGAAAAGCTGAAAATGAGCAACAATTTTACTGCTTTTGGCTAATAAGTACTCATGCGAATCAAAAATCTATCACAAAAAACCCACTCCGTCAGATTACTTAATGGAATTTTTAGGCTATGTTTTTGTTTTGAACCAATCAATATCGAGCGCGTTGGCGCCTACAAACCTAACAGGGATACTTCACGCATTGCGCAATGCGTGAAGTATCCTTGTTAGGTTTGTAGGCGCCAATCAACGCATTGCGCAATGCGTGAAGTATCCCTGTTAGGTTTGTAGGCGCCAATCAATATAATCTCATCACCCGATTTAGGTATCGAATACGATCCATAACTACACAACGCACTGTCACGTAATTAGATCTGTAGGAATTTTGGTGAGAATTTCTTGAGATTCAAAAATCATTGAATAAAAAATTATAAATCGGCTGCAAGATCGTTTTCAAAGCGCAGTAAATCCACCATCAAAATAAAAAAAAATTAGTCGGATTCAACTATAGAGCCAGCCTAACTTCAATTTATGTTGCCTAACATCCTCCCATGTTTTATTTTTTATTCATCATATTAGATATATTATTTTAAAGGAAATTAAGTAAAATAATGCCTTGAAATTCTCACGGAACATGCGTTAGATTATACAGAAATTTTCTGTTGAAAAATGAAAATACGACAGGAAACAGTCAACTTTTGATGTAGTTATTTAAGCTGAGTTTGGTTGAATAGAGAACTTGCAGGTGTCTGAAACGTGATGAATTTCGTGTTTGAGTGGAAACTACTGAGTGAACTGAACACGAGTATACCATTGGTTCATGAATTGAACAATTTTTGGAGAAGATGTGACAAAATTATCTAATCTACTAAAACACGTGGGTTTAAATGGGAAATACCGCCAGATGATGTCACTAGGCGGTGCATTCTCTCACTTTAAAATCTATTTTTATAGTATTTCCCATATCAGAAAAAATTCATAAAAAATACTGTGAAATCAGCTCTTTCACCACTTTCGTATGAAGCAATAAAAAATTTGCATGCAAATGTACCACTAGACAAGGTACGAAATTAAAGCATTCTGATACATGTTTTTTAACCAGAATTTCGCGTAATACATGATTCGCGCGACGAAAATTACTGAAACCAACTCCTAACGGACATATTAACATGCAGACAGAGATATAACAGAAACTCAAAGCTCTTCGTGCGTCAAATCGCGCACTACAACGGTTTCAGCAATCTTCTCAATCGAGCGATGTTCATTTCCCACCATGTGTTGTTCAAACTATAAGCAATTTGCTATAGCTGAGCCAAAGTGTCAAGATCGAGGTTGCCAGGTTTTTTTATCGCAGAGACTGTCATGATAACATTTAGCGCTTGATGTGAATCACGTAGAGCATTGAGTTTTCAGCGGGTGGTTTCAATTCACGCACCAAAAATCCTTAAATATCTTCGGAAGGAGTTGATTTCGATAATTTTCGTTGTGCGCATCGTGTTCTACGTAAAATTTTGGTGAAGAAACATGTATCAGAACGCTGAAATTCGTACCTTGTCTAGTGGTCCATTCTCCATTCTCCCGATTGCATTATGCATCGAACATTTCTTTATCAAAACTGGCAACGCTCATCTAGAGAGGCGGTTTCAGTTGGAGTGCATTTTGGTGTCTCCGTTGGGGGAGTCAGCGATTGAGGCTCCCGTTTTTTCTGAGCGCAACCGTGCAACAATCGCAACATGTAATTAAAAAACAAGTTTCCGAAAAATCCGCTCATGAGCGTGAACCTCACTCGCGTCAGGTCCCGCGAAGCGAGGAGTACCTCGGAGAATGTTTCGGCAGCAAATTGGACGTATTTCTGTCAAACGGAACTATGTGCATTATGACGTGAGCCCTGTTATGCATGTATTCTTATGGGTCTCAGGGCTCATGTCTTAATGCACATAGTTCCGTTTGATAGAAATACGTCCACTTCAGGGTGAACCGAGCGAGGGCCAGACAAAGAGGATTTGAAACATCAACTTGCTTTTAGAGAAAAACTAAATCCCTTAATCCGCCATACGTCACGGCTATGATTGTTTGGATCTAACACCGGATGATTTATTACATCTGATCAAAGTAAAGGATTTCGTCTTAAAAGGTTTCGGATAGGCTTATTTGTCTCGATACTGAAAAGTTAGTTGAAGTAAACAGGTGGCGATTATCGCGAGTGGCAACGCTGTTTGGCCTCTCTTTGAAATCAGTAAAAATACTGACCCGTGTGAGGCAGGCCTACTCTGCCGTGCTATAAGGAAGAACGCCGTATAAACCTTCAGACGTTGCCAAGTTTCCCTCAATAAACCCACTTTACTGGGAAAATTGGGAATATTTTTTCCAAAAATTTTAAACGATTTTTACGCAGTTTAATCTAAAATATCTGAAAATTCCGAAGAAAAATATGCATGAATGTCGTCGAAAATGCATCTTTTACCGAGGGAAATTTGGCAACTCTTGAATGTTCATACGGGGTTCTTCCTTAGCACGGCAGTACTAACCAAGAGCCAATTGCCTAATATTGTCCTAAAACTCATCAAAATTCACCAAAATCGATCCGAATAAAGCGCCGCACGACCACGAAACGGCGTGGATAAAGCGGTAAGTGCCAGAGGAATCAAAGCGCCTTAACTTTTGTGTGTATGCAACGCGCACTCCGTGGAACTCGAATAGTTTCATTCAGGTGTTATAGATAAATTCTTTAGTATTCGTCGCATTTGATGAAAGCTTTTATTACCCCCAAAGTGCAAAGCCTCTTTTGCGCGATTGGAATTTTACCCTTTCTTGCCCTCGTTAAAATTACGCCTGATAGATTGATGGAACTTACATATTCATGATTTCTGTATTTTTCTTTTTACAGATTAACTGACGTCCATAAGAATGCAATTCGTGCAATCAGGAAGATCAAATACTTCGTAGCTCGTAGGAAATTTCAACAGGCCCGAAAGCCTTACGACGTCCGAGATGTAATCGAGCAATACAGTCAGGGTCATTTGAATATGATGGTCCGCATCAGGGTAAGTTTCGTATGAGCGAGTGAAAGATTCACTTTTAATGGAATGTATGAAATCCATTCGTATTTAATCATTATCTGATTTTTGTTTTCATCAAAAAAATCCCGTAGAATTCCAATACTTGT
The DNA here is from genome assembly GCF_918797505.1 of Bemisia tabaci. NCBI lineage: Eukaryota > Metazoa > Arthropoda > Insecta > Hemiptera > Aleyrodidae > Bemisia > Bemisia tabaci. The sequence continues at coordinate 42,444,629 of NC_092799.1, forward strand.
GTTGTATTTTAATATAAATCTGAAATTATTGAGTGATTAACTGCATTCAATCTTGAATAATCGGTATACGTGCCGTGGGCCGTGGCTAGAAAGGCAAGGGATGGAGGTGTCACCCCCCCCCCCCCCCCAAGCCCACAGTCTATCGTTGACTGAAGGCGCAAAACACGTTTCTCGGATTATGTCGTTCCAAAGCTCCATTCGTGTTTCATATCGTAGAAAGAAAAAGAACAGACCAAACTCAAAAATGTTTTTTTAAATTGTCATGCGAAATATCCACAGAGAATTCCAAAGTAATATATTGGTTAATTTTTATTTTATAACATGATACATAATTGAAGACCTATGTACATTGCATGCAATGAAGGTACAGACCTACGCATTTTTTTTAACTTTGGCCATCGATATATATGAAACTCATGGACCTAATAAATTAATTTAGAGGATCATACCTAGGGTATTGGAAACAATGTTATATCAAATCGGTAAATAAGTAGTGTTTAGTTGAAAAAATTGCCTCAATTTTATAATTCACATAGTTTATTTGTATACTTTACAATGAGAAAAAATTATTGCATCGTAATGCACGGAATTTAGTTTGGTGATCGATTTAACTTCCGTAGGTTTTGTTTTTTCTGAGCGGGAAGTAAAAAAAAAATTCGTGTATAATCTTCGGAAAGTATACTAAAAAACTATTTTTGCTTATATGAGTTGAATTTGGAAATTTTTTAACTACCTATCGTATTCAATTTGAAATTTCGATCAGATAATATGATTTCAACTGCGAGACTCCCAAACCTTGTATCTCATTTCCGGTGTTTGAAAACCTCTACTCCTGTTTTATTTTTTTGAAGAGAGCAAACCAATATCATTTCTTGAAGTTCTTTTCAGAATTCGCTTTGCACGGATAAGAAAAATCACGGAGTTTTTGTAGAATTGACGTGAAGTAGTTCTCCATTAAAAAAGGAAAGTATATGACAGGATGTTTGCGACGTCGAAAAACGAGATACGTGGTTTGGGATTTTCAACATCGATTTGTGGTGTTTTGCCTTGCACCCTCTCTGGTGGTTCACTTTTCCAAGTAGGGCAAAAATAAAATAAATTAAACATTTTCATTTCCGAAGGAACTGCAAAGGCGCCTTGACCAGACACTGGGTAAACCTGGAAGCTATTTGGCTGGAATGGACAGGGCTGGCAATGTGAAACCAATGACAATTGGCGCTCGGTTGTATCGAGTTGAACAACAAATGAACCAGGTCAGTATAGTCTCCATTATTTTCCCCCTTTATTGACAAACCATGAAAAGAATTTCAAAGAGGAGACAGGAATATCGCGAATTTTTTACTTCGGTCTGCAACGTTAAAAACGTATTGTCGCAAGATGATGTAGAAAAAACGCCATATGGCAGCCCGTGAACCCCAGCATAAGAATATTGTCTTCCGAGTAAAAATTTCATGCAAAAATATTGTTTTAATTTTCTTTTGAAGAAATAAAATAAGAACGACAAGGCAGCACAGACGGGTACATGGATTTTTAGTGCTCTGCCACAGTGAATTGTAATGGAGTCAAAAGGGTCTGTAAGATGGCACGTGTTATTGTTCAGTGCAGAGAAAAGTCCGGTTGGGGTCGAAAATATTGAAAAATCGCCTCCCAAGACTTCCAAAACATAGGGTTAAAAATTCAAGCCATAATATGCATTTTCAACTATGTTATGAGCGCTTGAAATGAATGTTTCCTGAGACCAGCAACAGTGCCGGAAAACATAACCCATGTCTTTCTCAAATTCGGAATTTATCTTTTTTCAACTTAGAAACACTCGGTGGATCAATTTTTGGATCTTCTTTGCGCCAAACGATGCATGATAAACCCCCGGAAACAGTAATATTGTCACTTTCTTTTAGGTTTCCGCCAATTCCATCTCAAAGGTACTTCACCATAATTCCATCACACTTCCTTCTAGGTCCTTGAAAATGATCAAAACTATGCCGGCTGCTCTTGTGCAGTTTTGTTGTTAGACAAAACGTTTCTATGGATCTGGGTGTTTCCTTGGAAATTTTAAAACCATCTAGTGCGTCACACACACGTACAAAAAAAAAACAACAAAAACACAATAATCGTGTCATTGCCCATAAGGATCTTTTACCAGCAGAAGAAGAACCACAGAACATTTGGACGCATTCGTGCGAAAAGTAACTATGCGCAAGTGGAAAGATGGGGGTGTGTTCGTGGAAGCTGCATAAGAAACAATGCAAAAGTGGATATAGTTCCATTTGAGAAAATGGCAAAGCGGGATTTGACGTTAAATCAAAAGGAACTGAGCGCTAACTCACATGTGACAAGAAATGTGATATGTGACACTGGACATGTGACACTGGACATGTGACAAGAGCCTTAAGGACAGGGCTCATGAGTTAAAGAGTCCCGCCACCAATCTCCCCGTCGTGGCTCCTCGTAGTTGCCGCTGACGTCACCGGCGCTTTTAAAGCCTCATGCATTCTTATGGCCGGGGCACTAACGAGCACACCCCATCTTTCCACTTGCACATAGTTCCATATTGCATAATTACGCCCATTTGACATTTTAATGTTTATGCTTTGCCTGATGTTTTGTTCACAGTTGTACGTTATGGAACGGAAAATTGACCACCTTTCGTACCTCCTGAATCTGTATATACAACGCACCGCACCTGTACCTTCTCTGTCCGTGGCTGACCATGGCGCAGCGGGCCCCATCCCCACATGTTCTTCAACCCCTTCTACAACTGCCCCCTCGGTCACCTTCACCACAACCATCGCCGCTACTGCTACCACTGCTACTGCCCCCGTCGCCACTTCATCGTCAACAGTCGTCGAAGAAAAAGTTTGAAGATAAACTGGCCAACTGACCACCACATTTTTCAATCAGGATTGAACTCGCCAAAAAAAAAGGATGCTGACTTAACATTCTGGATGTAGTAAAGAGTGGGACAACTCACAGAACGCTGAATTTACCGCTACAGCAATTAGCGTTACATCTCGACATTGCCATAGTCACTGCTGAGGGCGATTAATTCAGCGTTTTGTGAGTTGTCGCGCACTTTTTTATATCCAAAATTTTAAGTGAGCATCATTTTTTTGGTGATGGAGATGCGAAATGAAATATTTCCTATTCTTGCGGATTTTCACGAAATGTCATAAAATTTTAGGAGCTGAGTGTACACTGTACAATCCCTAACGCAGAATGGAGATTAGGCACTGGCATCTGAAGTTCGACGATACATTTTTTTTCTATTTTTTTTCTTCAAATTCGTGACATCGAGTTGATAATCAAGCGTTTCGTGGCCTCCTAAAGCCTGTATAAAACTACAGACGACAGGTGCCAAAAGGGACCTTTTATTGGCACTAGAATTTTCAAACAATTTGTAATGGGTAAAAAAGCTTCTAAATGGAAAATTTTACTTTTTAATGGCATTGAAGACTTTAACTCAGTTTCCAAGGATTAGTGGCTCTGCTACTCTGCCGTGCTGAGGAAGAACGCCGTATGAGCCTTCCGACGTTGCCAAATTTTTTTCGAGAAAAACCGAATTTACAGGGAAAATTGTAAATATCCCCCCCCAAAAAAAAAAAAAAAAAATTTCAGACAATTTCGTACCCAATTTAATCTAAAATATCTGAAAATTTCAAGGAAAGTATGCTTGAATTGCGTCAAAAATACATGTTTTATCAAGGGAAATTCGGCAACTCTCGAGCGTTCATACGACGTTTTCCCTTAGCATGGCAGGACTAACAGGCAAAGCGTATTCTGAAATATGCCTTAACAAGAGGAATAACGCTAACGCAATTAGATTCTATCACATGGATCTGCATTCAACATTAAAAACTTCCCTTTTTAGATTACAAGAAATATGCTCGTTGTTGTGCCTCGGCTCGCCATAAATTACGCCACCCGATTTTTTGGCTAATTTGATTCTTTCCCCTCCCCTCCCATTAGCCAACCATTCAGCGTATTACCGAAGAGATTAGTGGCGCCTTTTTCGAAATCAAGTTTCCTTTATAATTTAAAAAATCCAATTTAAATTAACTGACTGATTCAAATAAGGTAGCGAATTTCGTCTTATTTTTGAAAACTGAGAGTTATGATAATGCAGTAAGTGCAAAAAAATTGACGTCAATACAGGCGAAACATAGTAAGTCAACATTATTCTACAAAAAAAAATGTCTCACTGCAGTGAACATTGCTCTGTTGGGGAGTTGTCCGATTCCGTCCCACATGCAGAAAATCAGGTGAATATGTGGTTGCCAACAGGGCCGGATTTACGTATACTTGCTGCCCATGGGCCACCTGTATTTTTCCGCCCCTTCTAATTCGTTAAGTGAACGTGCCAGTGGGGATCGGTGTATGAGACGCGTTTACTCGTGTTTGGCACATTTTTTGTGAAAGCCCTGTCAACACTGACGGAACTTTACGCGAAAGTTAAGTCGTCCCGTAAACCCATCCCTGTTTGGACAAGGCCTTCCATTTATAACAAACGAACGAAAAAATTATAAAAGGACAAACATAAATGTGGTTTAATAATTTCAACTTCCGCCACTGCGCCGACCGCACTGTGTTTGGCGCAATGCGTGAAGTATTCATGCAGTCTTGTAGGCGCTATGCGTTTCATGCCGACCGCCGCGCCGCGCCGCGCCGAGGGCCACCATTGCTCTTTGCGCCGCTCTGCTCAAGGTCAAATTCCGTGTTTGGTTCCTCTCTTAACTCGACTAATTACAGGTGTTGTCTCTCGTATCACCGAAAGACGACAACATTAGAAATTGATATACTTTCACTCTCAGGAAATGAGAGATTTTGTCGCCTTTTCTCGTTTGTAATTTATTTTCTGAATCCGATTTTTTCTTCTTTTTTTGCTACCAACATTAAAAAAGATTGCAAAATTTGCCGCCCCCTACATTTTGCCGCCATGGGCCGTGGCCTATGTGGCCACCCCCTTAATCCGGCCCTGGTTGCCAAGTCGTCTTTTCATCGGGACGGAATCGGGCGATACAAATTGGGCGTTCTTTTTTAGAGACGGAATCGGACTATCGATTTTTGGGACGGGATCGAACGGTCCGGTTTTGGAACGGAATTGGAACAAGCCCCACGGTTGTTCTCGATACAGGGTGATCCAAAAGTCCCTTCCACCCCCTCTAATTTTTTACCTAATTGAGATAAAGATTTGAAACTTGGGGGATATTCCTAGGTCAAAGGGAGCTACTTTTCGGCCCCCCTCAAATTTTCAGGGGGGCCCCCCTTGGGGGGGCAACGGCCCCCAACTTTGAATTTTCAAATAGGAAGACCCCCTTTGTGATAGCTCGTTCGAAAGAGCATAAAAAAAGAAAACTTTTCGCGCAAACCCGAAGTCAATATCTCAAACCGTTTCAAAATGGCGGCCGGTTAAAGTTCAAAATGGCCGAAATTTCACACCGGTTATTTTTCGATGGATTTGCGCGAAAATCGGTATGTAGGGGTATTTTGACACGAGAAAAACGAATTTGACGTTAGATTTTCAAAAAAACCGAAATTTCCAAAATGGCCGCCGGTTAAAGTTTAAAATGGCCGAAAATTTTCACCTTGGTTTTTTCCTGATGGATTTGCCTAAAACTTGGAATTTGAGAGTATTTTGGCATAAGATAAACACATTTGAACTTAGATTTATAAAAAAATAAATTTTTGGTCATTTTGAACTTTAACCGGCGGCCATTTTGAAAATTTCGGTTTTTTTGAAAATCTAACGTCAAATTCGTTTTTCTCGTGTCAAAATACCCCTACATACCGATTTTCGCGCAAATCCATCGAAAAATAACCGGTGTGAAATTTCGGCCATTTTGAACTTTAACCGGCCGCCATTTTGAAACGGTTTGAGATATTGACTTCGGGTTTGCGCGAAAAGTTTTCTTTTTTTATGCTCTTTCGAACGAGCTATCACAAAGGGGGTCTTCCTATTTGAAAATTCAAAGTTGGGGGCCGTTGCCCCCCAAGGGGGGCCCCCTGAAAATTTTAGGGGGGCCGAAAAGTAGCTCCCTTTGACCTAGGAATATCCCCCAAGTTTCAAATCTTTATCTCAATTAGGTAAAAAGTTAGAGGGGGTGGAAGGGACTTTTGGATCACCCTGTATATATTTTGTATAGTTTGAGCATGTTAGGATGGTGTTTAACTTCTTCAATTGATTTCCACCAAGACTGGACAACCACAACTACAACTTACAACCACTACGTATATTTTAAAAAAATATTCGAAATAGCGAGGTTGTTTCATTATTGTTTTGCATGATTGCGAATTTTGGGTTTCAAACATTCTTTTTTTACTGGAAAAAAACACATTGGATCTAGAGTCCAGACTCTTAAAACATCGACAAGAAAAAATACTCTTGATTCAATCGGATTTTTGCTTCTCTTAATTGGAGCGGATTTCCTTTTGATTTAAGCTTAAATCTGATTGAATCAAGAGTATTTTTCCTTGTCAATGTTTTCATGAGTCTGGACTCTAAATCTAATGTGTTTCTTTTCCAGTGTTCCTTAATAATTATCTGATCGACTTCAATTTACAAATGCATGGAAAATTTGCCTTACATGAACTTTCAAATCTCATTCAATAAGAGGAGAGCACTAAAAATATTTCGTCTGCAATCGTGAAGACGTGAAATAGTCCACGTATGTATACATTGTAATAAAGTAACGAATAGATTGAAGTTTGGTGCAGTGGCTCTTAGTGTACTTTCCGAGGAAATAGACTATTGTGTTTATTCTTTTGTTCGCCAAGTTGACGCCGCCATTGTTAATTTATGTACATATTCTGTCTGTATCGTCATAACTATTTTAATAATCGAAAATTCAATTTAAGGACCAACTCGTTTCTGCCTTTATTTCCTTAGTGCATTTCTCACATTTTCCTCCATCTCAAAGTCCATTTTATTACAATATCTCTTCCTAATTTCTGATGCTCTTTAAATTTCATCCTCTTACTTCTTTATTCGTCGTCTTATTTTAATTATTTCTTCGTCCTCGCTTTTTTATTTACCTGCTCCTTTGCCGCTATCCTTTCATGTTCATCATAAAATCCTTCTTTTTATGGCAAATGTTCAATACTTTTGTGAGGATTTTTTCACGTCAATGATGAAAGACAAAACGTAATTCTTGAATATTTATTTTTTTAGACTGGGCAATTCTTGTGATTTATGTTATAGACACTTTATTAAATAGTTAGCGCATTTATTAATTCTTCTAAGTCATCCTGTTTTCAAATATTTTGTGAATAGATGATTTTATATTTTCTTTCTTTTTTCAAATTATTAGAAATGAGGCAGAAATCTCAAGCGAAAAATTTCTATTAGATGCTTATGCACTTTATTTCATATCTTTTCATAGTTTTTATCCTTCAAACATAATATCAATTTACTTCTCACAGTTAGCTTATTCTCGACAAAATCGGGAATTCTTGCTGCTGACCGCTTTTCTCAATACCTACCACACAAGATTTAAGGCGATTATAATACAGTGACATTCCAAACAAAATATATTCACACGAGCGTGAAAAATTAATCCTTCTGTCTTTAGGAAGCATGCATTTTCAAAGTTCTGATACAGGTGCGTTAGTCTCAACTTCTCCAACAATACACATTGGGTCAGTTACCTAATTCAAGATTTTGATAGGTGGAACCTGTGCGGTACCGGTACGACTCAACACCCTCCCCCCCCCCCCAAAAAAAAAGAAGAGGAAGAAGACGAATTCAATACAGACTCAATCGTCCACTACGTCCACGCAATTGCCGCAATATCCTCCAATGTAGCTTGACAGTGAAAGTGAACTTATTAGGTCAGTCTTCGTACCTTTTGAAAAGTTTTGTATTTTACTGATGAAAACATATCACCTTATAAATGTAATAATTTCAAGTCATTTGTTCATTATCCCTTGAAATTTCTTATGAAGTTCTGACAGCACATGTAAAATTCACAAAAAATTAATTTAATCAAAATTTTAATTTTTGAACCTTCAGTATCCGTTGATTTTCAGTAATCATACAAGGATATAAAAACATGGATAACGCAAGAAATTTGAGTGACTTACTTTAATTTTATAGAGACGTATCATATGATAACGTATAAGATGAGAATTTTGAGGTAGAAAAATTGGTGACTTGCACGCCAATTATGCGTACAGGTGCATATAAAATAATCGCAGCAGTTTTACACCATCGCAATCTTTTGTACATATATGTACTTTTGCTGCTTGAATACTCAGAAGCTTGATAGATCATTCCGGGAAAAAAATGTTAGTGGCTAGAATGGTTCTTCATAATGGTTAAGCTCTATTTTTGAAGTTCAACCTATCGCTCACTGAAAATAATATCTCTGAATTAATAGACATATTATGTAAATTGACGAAATGAAATTTGTGGCGAATTAAAAGTAAGCATAAAATTGCAGCGTTGGGCGTGAAACCACACAGAAGCGAATCTTTGCGACACAGCAGACCTCTTGTCATACTTTATTTCCTGAGTGGAGAAGGAGGCAACGGCATTCCGTGAAAATTTCCCCAATTTTTTCCATCCGAGGAATATTCTATTAAAATTTCAAGAATAATTAATAATTAATTAATAAAGTGTTGGCTCGTCCTCTTTTTTTATTTGATTAGAGCGGAGATATTGACACGCGAAAAACGAGATTCGCATTTTTGCAGGTTCACTGTCGTCGATAGGGCATACCTAGACCGTCTACGCCCTTTTGCCTTAAATTTTTATTATCATCTGTATCCTTTCCCTCATGCAATTTCATTCAAACAACTCTCACAAGCTTATTTCAGTTTAATGTTATCCGGAAAAAATCATTCTAAAAACATACGGGACTTTTTGTATTTAAAATGTGGAAACATTTCACTCTATTAAGGAATTTGTCCTGGCTATTCATAGACATATCTTTGTAAATACGTAGGAAAATACTAAGCAATTTTAAACACTAAAATTTTTCCCCGATTCGTAGCTTTCTTTGAGCACCGTAGAAGACAGTCCCCAACCCTTGATGAATCACGTTCGGAGAGAAAATAATCTATCTCTCCATCACAACACTTTTGGACGGTAGTTTTCAAAATCTTTCAAAGGACAACCATCGATCCGACGTACCCATATTCCTACATTTTTACTAATATTTATCATCACATTTTTTGAAGGATATCATTCAGTGGCGTGGCGTGCTTTGCGATATATCGATTGTTATGCCATTTAAACCTATGGAAAAAGATCGATAAACAGGGTATTCGCAGCGAACACCTTAATAATCGATTCTTTACCAAAGGTTTAAATGGCATAACAATCGATATATCGCAAAGCACGCCACGCCACTGATATCCTTCACCTAGCAACTTCCTTTGTTCCTATTACTTTGCCGTGCATTGAAAAATTTGATCGGGCATTTAAAGATAAGCAGCATGGAGTCTTCACAAAAATAGGTGTCAAAAAAGAAAAAAAAAATTCGCAAAGTTCAAATCATACATTTAATAGAAATATCATCACTATCAGCGTGATTCCTCGAATCCTTGATTTTAACTATACCTCACCCTTACTTGTCTCAGCCATACAATCATCCGCTGGTTTGTGAAGTGCCCTCAATAAATGTGCACCTGGGGATTTGCTAGCCCTTTCAAAATTTGCGAAAAACAACTCGTCGAGTTAGAGGCTTAGTGTTCGGAAAATATATTTCCTTGTTAGAATAGTTTTAAATTTGACAATATCCATTCTGTAAAAACCTTGTTACTTTTTCGTCAAAATTATTTTCTTACTCTTGCATTATTACAACCTACGTATTTAATTTTACTTAGTGTACAGTATCGTTATCATTTTTGAAAGCAATCAACTGTCAATCTTTCTACACCTAATTACTCTCTGAGCATATACTTTGATATAGAATTGTACGAATACCTACTTTTTTCTATTTTCTTAAGGTATACTTCGCCTTACGTACCTTAAACTGTGTCTGCATCGATGCAATTATTCATTTTTACGCCATTACGTTACTTAGTTTTTTCTTAATTCTTCTTCCCTTCATCTCTGTTATGTCTCCTCGTCTTCAACACTGTTACCTACGTAATTGGCGTAGGTTACATTTACTCCAAAAGCTATGTTTCCCTACTTGATGCACGCTTGTGTAGAATAGTTATTAGTACTTGCTTTTTTATCTAAAAAAGTATAAATTACCTAATCCATAATATTATAATACAATATTTAAATAAAAATTACTACTTACAGCGAAGTGCAAACTGCATATTAGATAATCTGAAAGCGCACATTTGCAGTTTCATTTTTCTACCTACATAATTAAAATGTAAAAATATTAGCAAATTAACTATCGATGCAGACCTAGTTTAGGCATAATTTTCATTTTTACACATTAGCTCGCATATTCTGCGCTAAGAACAACTAGTTAAGAGATTAGGACAAGATTTAAGAAAAGTTTGCCTCGTTGAATAAAACCTTTAAAGCATATCCAATGCCTTCATTCTTTCCACTCCAAAATTACCATCTTTCACTTTCATGAGCAGCACACCGGGCTCGTTCTCATCATATTGCCTCTATCGAAGTTTTTTTTCATGTATTTATGTCTACGAGGGTCGTCCAGAAAGTAAGTTTACCTATACAATATCTCCTAAATTAAGATAGATAGAGAAAATCTGTAAAAAGTTTCGAAAATCCACTACTCTCAGCTTTCTAACGCGCTGTAGAATTTTAAAGAGGGTTATGCAAAACGGCCAAAAAGTGACCCCGCGGGGATTGTACGAAACTTTGTGGGATGATTGTATAGGTCATTTTGGGCCTGCATCTGGCTGCTTTTAGGCGAAAACCGCAGGGAAACAGCGTTGCCATTTTTTAAAGTCGTAACCTTCAAACACCCATAACTTTCGCAAAAATGCAGTTACAGAGCTCGTATTTATACCAAAAAATGCGGAAAATTTTGTTCTATCGACCAACGCAAAGGAAATTTTTATTTGAGTCCACTGTTGCCACGTTTTGGCCATTTTTTTAATTTTCATAATGATTAAAAATCACGTTATCGCCTAAAAGTGTGTTTGCAGTTGGTGGGGATTGAATAAAAACCTGTCGGAATTATTGTTCGTTCGATTCCGCATCCATTGATATGTTATACTTTTCTGAGAGGCTTAGGGAATCCAAGTTACAGCGATTTAAAAATTCGGCAACACGCCCGACGCCCGATTTTGACGCTCGTTAAGGTACGTTTCGCGACTCCGTGTTGAAGGAGAACGCCTAGATAAAACAAAATTCGAAGAGCCAGTTCATGTTTTACGCTTTTTTGAAACTTTCACGTCATTTTTAGAAATTCAAGTAGCGGCGGTGTTGCCGGTTTTCGATATTGTATCGAGATCAAGATCGATGGATCTAGGTCCCTTTCCAAAACTAATCATCAGACCGCTCGGGTGATTCGGTAGCCTTAAATTTCGATACCTCGTTATTGTCGGACACCAGTGCCGTTGCAAAGAGATAGAAGAAACCATCGATTCGATAAATCGACAATTCCAACTACAGAATAAGGCTGGACGTGATTTAATGAGTGATACATTTTTTTTGTGATTGCGGCGGCGGTTTCCTTGAAAACTGGCAACCCCGCCTCTACGCGAATTCCGACGGAAATTAGGCGACGTTGTTAACATCATGTCGCAAATGGTCAGTTTAGGATAAACTATGTAGCTAGACGTGATTAAATGAGTGCTACTTTCAATTGTGATCGCAGCGGTGGTTTTCATTGAAAACCGGCAACACCGCCGCTACTTGAATTTCTAAAAATGACGTGAAAGTTTCAAAAAAGCGTAAAACATGAACTGGCTCTTCGAATTTTGTTTTATCTAGGCGTTCTCCTTCAACACGGAGTCGCGAAACGTACCTTAACGAGCGTCAAAATCGGGCGTCGGGCGTGTTGCCGAATTTTTAAATCGCTGTAACTTGGATTCCCTAAGCCTCTCAGAAAAGTATAACATATCAATGGATGCGGAATCGAACGAACAATAATTCCGACAGGTTTTTATTCAATCCCCACCAACTGCAAACACACTTTTAGGCGATAACGTGATTTTTAATCATTATGAAAATTAAAAAAATGGCCAAAACGTGGCAACAGTGGACTCAAATAAAAATTTCCTTTGCGTTGGTCGATAGAACAAAATTTTCCGCATTTTTTGGTATAAATACGAGCTCTGTAACTGCATTTTTGCGAAAGTTATGGGTGTTTGAAGGTTACGACTTTAAAAAATGGCAACGCTGTTTCCCTGCGGTTTTCGCCTAAAAGCAGCCAGATGCAGGCCCAAAATGACCTATACAATCATCCCACAAAGTTTCGTACAATCCCCGCGGGGTCACTTTTTGGCCGTTTTGCATAACCCTCTTTGGTTCTATGAAACTCCAAAAACGTGGATTTTTCTGAACCCACCTCCTCTCCGCGCGGGTCCCAAATTTCACGGAGCGCCATCAGCAAGTGAGTTGCTATGAGTGCTGCATCTATTACTTATCGCAAAAAAGGTGGCTTAAAAATGGTTGAAAGTCATGTGAAACACAAGAAACTTTAATCAGCTAGGAAATTGCGGAATTAACTCGTATTACTTTTTTTCCTTAATGTTTTACACAGGGCCGGATTTACCTACTTGCCGCCCATGGGCCGCCTGTATCTTGCCGCCCCCTTCTCATTCGTTTTGAAACATCAATAAAAACCACCAAGTGAACGTACCAGCGGGAGAGGGGTGCATAAGACACGTTTACTCGTGTTTGACGCATTTTTTGGGAAAGCCCTGTTAACACTATTAGCAAAAGTTCACGGAACTTTGCGCGAAATTTAAGTTTCGTAAACATATCTCTTTGTGGACAAGGCCTTCCATTCATAAGAAATGAGCAAAAAAATTATGAAAGAACAAACATAAATGTGGTTTAATGATTTTAACTTCCGCCGCGCAGACCGCACCGTGTTTGGCGCAATGCGTGAAGCATTCCGACAATCTTGTAAGTACTATGATTTTCACGCCGACCGCTGCTGAACGTACTGTGTTTGATGCAATGCGTGAAGTATTCATGCATTCTTGCAGGTGCCATCCGTTTCGCGCTGACCGCAGTGACCGCAATGTGTTTGATGCAATGCGTGAAGTATTCGTGCAGTCTTGCAGGCGCTAATATGTGTTACATGCCGATATATTAAAGAGATTGATATTTTTGTTACTTTACGACAGTTTTACGCACATCGAGACCCAATGCTAACGCCGAAACCAATATACACAGCAGATATGTCGGCCTCCTGTGGTGTAGTGGTTGTAGCGCTGGCCCTATGACCAAGAGGTCGCGGGTTCGATTCCCGGCCAGGTGATCTGAGTTTGATGGTCTCAGACAATGGTCACCTGGGGCTGGGGTAATATGCGTGGGATTAGCCGATAGGCTATTTGAAATTGGCAAAAAAAAAAAAAAAAAAAAAAAAAAAAAAAAAAAAAAAAAAAAAAAATATCGAGGCAAGTGATGGTCCGCAAGGCCGTTTCCATCGTCGTTCCTCAAACAAGTATCTTCCTCAAAGAAGCCTCTTAGGGTTAACATTGTAATGCCGGGCGGTTTAAACACGCTTTTAACATGGCATCATAGAGAGGGAAAATCTTGCAAACTTGCTTAAAACTTATTGGGTTTACTATTGGAATAGATCTTCACAACAGATTCGGATAATTTGCCATACACACGCAATACAAAATACAGAAGAAAACAAGCTAGCAAGACACGATCGTTTCAGGATTGAAAAAGTTATCCTGCTAGAATGACGAATTGCAATTCATCTATACTAAAATAGTCAAACAGAGAATTTTAGTCGTGACCTATACCTGGCGCAAAGACAAGTTGAAGGAGCGTGCCTAGATATGCCAGATGATAAGCGTGGGTTTACCATTTACACCTTCAAATGGGCCTGTTGCAAACTTTTGCTAGAGCAAAAATAAGAGTTGTTTCTTATAGATAATGCCTCAAAAATCACGATGAGCGCATCGGCAAAGTCTGAAATGCACTCATAACTTCACAATCTGCGTAAGAAATTTGCGTTTTTTTAAGCTTCCCGCTTCAAAAACGATACTACGGCATAGGTGAACATTTTGTTAGAGGAGTCGTTCCATCGTCGGCGATATTCATCATGGCCGACGCTTGCACGCAGTTCCGCGCGTAATTCAAGGAGAGTTCAAGGTCAATCAATTCGGGCGTGGAAAATATGAACGTTAACACACCGATTGTTATCTGGTCTAATCCAGTTCAGGTGTTATCTCGTCCCATCAAACGCGTTTTGGCGGATTGGCGTCGGCTATGATGATTATTGCCGACGATGGAACGACTCCTCTTACAAAATGTTCACCTGTGCCGTAGTATCGTTTTTGAAGCGGGAAGCTCAAAAAACCGCAAATTTCTTACGCAGTTTGTGAAGTTATGAGTGCATTTCAGAGTTTGCCGATGCGCTCATCGTGATTTTTGAGGCATTAGCTATGTTTATGCGAGCCTCTTAACCTAACTTCAATCGAAACCTGAGTTTGAAACCAAGGTTCAAATCACGGCATAAACGATACGGAACTAACGAAATGTAGGTTTCCGAAATTTGTGTTTGAAACCTTATTTTACACTAAAGACTAGGTTTTCGCACTCCGCATAAACGAACCGGAGGTTGAAATTAGTTGAAATTCGACTTCAAATGCGATTTTCAGGTGCGCGATCGGCAATATGGCGGATTTATTATCATACCGTTCGTAAACAACTGGTGCTTATCCCACGATTTAGCTTTAATTTTGCCATTATTCAACATTTTTTACAATCATAATTTTACTATAATTGTTGCTTAAGCACTTTTACGTGATTCCTTCAGTTATATGTGGCTTACTTATCCTTATTTAGCTAAACGTAGGACGTTATTTTCTAGTGAAGGTGTTTAGTGTCAGATGGAATCCAGGCTTATTACTGCTTTTTCAGATTATTCTTGCAACTCTAATCAACATTTTATGACTACAGAAGCAAAGCAAGCAAAGAGCTTTACAGGCTACAATTGAGTAATAGCCTTACCCACCAGTTCATCATCTGCGGAGAACTTTTTTACTGCATCCGCACGATTTGCCTAGGATTTCAAGATAAGGCACCCTGCTTCCCTTTAAGTAGTGCACCGAATTTTTTCATTTCAATCTACCGATTAAATCTAAAATCTGATCCAATCAGAGCTGCATAGCTCTTGAATTTGTGTGTTATCCGTGTACGTATTTCCTGATTGTCCTACTGGAAGTGTGACTCCAGCCACAACCGTGACCTGCTGACTTATTTCTTTGATCCAATCTCTAGTAAATGATGACTCAAATTCTGAAGCCATCATTTATTGAAACTAGTTCAAAGTTATTGCTCCAAAGTATCGTCACTCTTCTCATACTGATGCAGAAGGAAGGAGATTCTTCGGTGAGTGCTCTGTGATCCAAGATTTTCAATTTGAGATAAGAATAAGGTTATTATTGAGGCGTGTAACAATTTTTGGTCGTTGAACCACTTGTCATAATTGAGCTTTGGCGTTAGAGATGCATCAACTGTGGAAAGTGGCTCTGCCTGTGCAAAAATATCTTGTGACAGCAGTGAATGTTAGTAAATGCGCTTTACAGATAGACTGAGAGCTCCAGATTCCAATCTACCTGAATAATTAAATTCAGAAGGATTTTTGAATTGAGTTCATATCGAATCTCAGTGGGAGAATAATATACAGTGTAAGCGAAAGAATATCAATGGTAAGGTTGGGTTGGTGTCTTAGGTTAGTGAAATGCAATGGCAGGTTCTGAAATCTTGTTTTTCAGTTGCTCTTTACTTACATGAGTCACCTTTGAAAATCAAGTTTAAGAAAAACACACATAGGTAGGCAAACAGTGGTAGGTAGCTTGCCTATTTTCTTCCTGTCTTGCTCCTGGACTCGGAGAGCAGTCGGAAAGAGGGGTGAGAAACAGGATTTCAGCGCGTGTCTCTGGGAATGTGGAAATTCAAAATTTGTGAAGCGTCACCAGTTTGTTGAGATTGTCACCGTCCGTTGCCTCAAGAGGATTTAGACGCTTCTGCTTCAGCGATACATTGTTGACCTATCAATATCTGCTTATTTTGATCATATCTTGAAGGAGGAATTCCCATAAGTATATCCCGATTCTTTATTTGTTTCACTACAATAATGGCAGACATACAATCTTTACAACAGCATGGAGTGAAGGTGCGGTGCTTTACTGGATTAGCACTCCTACACTTTCAATGCCTATATCTACCTATTGTAAGATCATTAGAAGCTCAATAAACAATATGATGAATTTCTGCGCCTGCCACAATTATTTTTAACATCACTAAAATTACCTATGGCAACTTTTCTGAACTCAGAATATAAGCTCGAGCATGATTTGGAGGGTTGTTGAGATTAGGTATTCATTCAATTTTAAAGATGAACGTAAAATGATTAAACATCTACTGTCATTTTTCCAACTGTTGCTCAGAAAGTCAGTAAAGGCTTTTCTAGTGAAGATGAAGCCTCCGCTTATATATTGTGGAAAAATTGAACATACACAGGATAAAAGAGTAATACCTAATAATTTATTGAATCAATTCATAGTGGAAAAATGAAGTATAGCTTGTGAAAATGGCGCCAACATGAAATTCAAGTTCAATCGAAAATATGCGCATAAACAGCGCCAAAATCGGAAAGTTTGATTTCCCGCGAAAGTCGGGTTACAGCGCCCGCATAAACCCGACGGAGGAAACTTGCATTACAAACTCGGGTTTCGTGAAACCCCGGTTTCGAGCCTCGCATAAACGTAGCTAATATCTATAAGAAACAACTCTTAGTTTTGCTCTAGCAAAAGTTTGCAACAGGCCCATTCAATGCGCTATATATATTATTCGGCGGGGGAAGTTATACGTAATGGTGTAACATTTGAAGTATATCTACGATGTTGAAGGCACTATTAAACGAAGCTTACCATCGCTGCATTTGTTGATCACGATAACTTCAATTAAATTGGTCATTCTAAAAAAAAACTCAAGCGCCGAAGGACTAGTATTCGCTTATCTTAATTTGGTCCGATTTAAATCCCTCACCCAGTTATCTCGAATTTTCAGGAGTAAGGGGTTGTATACTAGTTGCTTCAGGCCAAGCATGTCTCTATTTTTGAGATTTAAGTGAGTTTATTGTTGTGCGTTTATTATTGTAAGTTTGTGCTATTTACTTGTCACTGTGGTCTTGAAGCAAAATAATGCGAAAAAAATGTACACAAAAATGGTTTGCAGGGGGTGAATCTATGGTACGTGTAGACATAAAATCGCGCAAAATCAAAATCTTGGCTGATCCTATAGGATCAAATAAAGGCCTAAAAATATTAGAATTTGAATTTTTCATAGTAAACGCAAGTTTTTTTCTGATTTTGATCCGGTTTTTTATTTATTTCTCCATTGAATCGGTGTCGATCGGTTCACGTTAATCGATTCACGTTATTATTTTTCGCTCGATTCATATCGATCGAATACATACTCTATCGTTGCATGCAGACCTCCTATCAAACTCTCTTCTCTAATTGAATAATTCGCCTTCAGCTGCGTCTGCAGCAATTGAGGACACCGCACCAAGAACAGCCTATAACTGGAAACCGCGTTTTGAGAAAAACGCATTGAAAGTTTTGTTTTTGATGGACTGCGCCGACTTTTCTATGCAGGTACCCTGTTTCGGTGTTTTTGGGTGACCTAACGCTTCTATTGAAGGATGCCGGGTAGATTTTGCGATACATTTTGGGTTTACACTTTCATATATTTGATTTAAAAAATCCGTTTATGGGCCATTACTACGCCCAACAGTCATTTTGGTGGCAATATAAAGTATAAATCATTTTAATCACGCATGATTGCAGCGATGCATTCACCACTGCAAAAATGTCAAAGGAAATTGACAAGCCCAGTGTGTATGGAGGCTATTTCAATTGTAATCTGCCGTCGCATCTCTAAGGCGCAATGATACAACTATTTGAACTCTCCGGAATGCGTGAGGTATCACGCCGCATTTGAAGGCGTTTTCAAAACAGCCAAGTACCGATACCAGGATTATCGGTTTGAATAGTTCTTATTATTATGTTTTATTTCCTACCACTTGTTTATTTTTATTAGTCGTGTAGAAACCACCAATTTGCTAAATACAGTTGAAGCTGGAGCGCACTTCAGCTATGCATTTACAACTCCTAAAGTGTCAAAGGAAACTGACAAGCCCAGCGTGTATGGTGGCTATTTCAATTGTAATCTGCCGTCGCATTTCTAAGACACAATGATACAACTATTTGAAATCTCTGGAAAGCGTGAGGTATCACGCCGCATTTGAAGGCGTTTTCAAAACAACCAAGTTCCGATACCCGGATTATCGTTTTGAATAGTTCTTATTATTATGTTTTATTTCCTGCATTCGTTCGTTTTCAATCCTCCTTTAAAAACTACTCATATGCTGAATACATTTCTGGCTGGAGCGCATTTTAGCTATGCATTCACGACTACTAAAATGTCAAAGGAAATCGACAAGCCAAGCGTGTATGAAGGCTATTTCAATTGAGGACACCACACCAAGAACAGCGGAAACCTCCTTTTGAGAAAAACGCATTTAAAGTTTTGTTTTTGATGGACTGCGCAGACTTTTCTATGCAGGTACCCTGTTTTGGTGTTTTTGGGTGACCTAACGCTTCTATTGAAGGATGCCGGGTAGATTTTGCGATACATTTTGGGTTTACACTCTCATATATTTAATTTAAAAAATCCGTTTATAGGCCATTACTACGCCCAACAGTCATTTTGGTGGCAATATGAAGCATAAATCATTTTAATCACGCATGATTAACGCAAAATGAAAGAATATCGATAGTGAGTAAAGGAAGGGGTAACTAGCACCTTATAGGCCCGTTTATAGGTCGTTCTTGCTTCCATCGATCCAGAGGCCTGACTTAACTCGGGAAAAAAAGGTTTTTCGACCCCGAGCCGCTACCTATCTATAATCTATCGCTACCACAGCATAGTCCAGCTAGGGTACGTAGAATCCCAAAAGCAGATGGGCGTAATAACGACCTATACGCCTATAGGCTGTTCTTGGTGCGGTGTCCTCAATTGTTGTTAAGAATATGTTGTGCATTCTGATTTCAATTCTTATGTGCACAAGTAGCGCAATCTGTTGGAGAACAAACAAAGTAGGGGTTGAGAGATTCACACCCTGGTAGTTGTTCTCCAGCAGGGTGCTCTACTCTCGCACGTAAAACGCCTTCATAGAGTCAAATACGTAATGAGCTAAAATTAGCATGCAAAATATATTCGTAACAACAATTGCTGCAGACGCAGCTGAAGGCGAATTCTTCAGTTAGAAAAAAGAGTTTGATAGGAAGTCTGCATGCTACGAGAGGGTATGTGTTCGATCGACATGAATCGGACGAAAAATAAAAACGTGAATCGATCAACGTGAACCAATCGACACTGATTCAATGGTCAAATAAATAAAAAACTTCAGCCATCCATGAGTAACACACTATCAAGTCACTGTAATCACTGTGAGATGCACTAATAGATAAGGGAGCTTCGCGGCCGAAAGCGACCGATACACACCGCTTATCAGAGCGGACCCTCTTTTTTCTTTCTTCCCATTTTCTTCCACCTTTTATTCGAGCGAACAAGAAGGGGGGACGTACACCCCCTGTTCCCCCACCTGTGGATTAGCCTATGCCGTGGGAGCTACTTAAATTTTAATCTTCTTCGCAATGGTAAGGCTCAGCGATACAACTATTCGTACTCTCCGGAATGCGTGAGGTATCGCGTCACAGTTGAAGGCGTTTACAAAACGGCCACGTCTCCACATTGGGATTGTCGTGATGCAATAAGTAATAAGTTCGGAGCACAACAATGCAACAGTTTTTTCACAGCCAGACTGTGAAAAAACCTCGACGTTTTCGCTCTGAGGACCAGAAGAACGTGCTTTACGCTGTATCGCGTGCAAAGACAAGACCATTTAATAATTCTGATCAAAATAGTTCAACTGGATCGAATCGTATTTCCGACCAGAAGGCACCGGCCGTAAAGCCGACCAGCGCAATCATTTGAAGCACATCACCGTGTTTTGATGACGGTTAATTGATTATTTTGAAAAGGGTTTCTCTAAGGTGGTGTGGAAAGAGTTCCATTGATCAACCAGCTACGAATAGCGGTTAACGGGTTAGCTGTGAGTCGTGAGATTGTTTTGTTCTGTGACATATTACTTTACTTGAAGCAAATTAATACGGCGGAGAAAATGCTTATTCTAGTCTCATCAGCAGAATTTCCATTGGTTCTTATTGCTTTGATACAAAAAAAAGAGTAGGAAGCACTTTCAGATTTGGTTGAAAGAGTAATATCTTGCGAAAACGTGATTTGTCTACAGAAAACTTCTGAATATTTTCCTTGGAAATCTTCAGAGAGCTGTACCTAGTTGCATTTGAATGAAATATACCTGAAAATTTCAAGGAAAAATGATTAGGTACAACTAATATCTTGGTTGATAGGATCATAATTTTCAGGAATTAAAAATTTACTTACGTAATTAGCCGAGAGAGGGGGGAGGGATGAGTAGAGTCCCTTTATACCCAGAGTTAAGACAATTCGATTATCAGCTGACTGGCAGCCGTCCTTGGCTGGCCATGGAGGCCGAAACGAGTGCACCCAAACGAACGATATTGAGGGATAAGGATCAGGAATCCTGCGATGTCTGTCAAACAAAAACAACAACATCAACAAATTGGATCAATTAAAAAGAAAATGAGATTGGTTTGTGAATAATTTCTTAATCTATTTTCATTTTGAACCGATGAAAATAACAATTTACTCTTGATGGACCACAATTAGGCAATATTTTCATTATTCTTGTTCACATTCGAGGTACCGCCATCTTGGTGCACTCGTTTCGACCTCCATGAGCGAGAACCAATCAGAATTGGATTTTTTTTTAGGCCACTTTCAGCCCAACCAAAAGTGAGTTGTCTTAACTCTGGGTATAAAGGGACTCTAGGGATGAGATCTAGATCCCAATGGCAACATTGGCTCCTTGACATACCTGCCTTTCATACCCAGCCTTTCATACCTTGACAGGTAAATATAATGCTTGACAGGTAATGCATGCAAATATTCTGGCGCACTTTTTTCTTTAAGAGGGATAAAAGTTCACTATTCATGTCATCATAACGCCGCCGCACCTTTGATAGTTTAAACTTCCCGCGTATTCGGCATTCGTTATATTTGCCAAAAGCGGCAACTAAGCATCTGTTGTTTATAAATATTTCGATTGAAGAGGAAGAGGTTAGGTTACCTAACCATGCTTGGAAGGAATGCTAGAAAGGCGTACTGTAGTTTCTTCCACCTGGATTTCATATGCATCTTACGTCAAGCAACCAATGCAAATGTGGGTATCAATGATTTATGAAACCAAGGCAGAGGAGATTATAATAAATACCTACTACCCTGATGGATGTCATGCAATCTGTTAATACTGGATAACTTGGTGTTTCAATAGATTGTATTCTTTTTTGCTAATCTGTAATCTTAAACCATCAAAACCCATAGGTGTGACCACCTCAACTGACCTAGTGTAACTTTCTACTTAAAAGGTAATAAAATTATGTTTTTCTAGGTGAATATGGTACAAAAGATACAAGCAGAGGACTGGTGTGTGGGTACCCCTCCTCGGTTTAATTTGGTTGGGAGCAACTAATGTACAAGCAACTGCTAGACTCCTTAGGACTAGATTACAAAATCAAGGTAACGCTGTGATGCTCACAACAGGTAAACAATTTTCGGAAAAGAATCACAAAATTAGCTTTGAATACTGTTTTAAAAATAACTCTAATATTAGTACAGAAATTTGACAAGAATAACAATGAAACAATTTAATTGCACTTACAAAACGAAGACTCATTGACTATTATGAAGAGTAAATATTTTATTTCGACAAATTACCTTGGCTCTACGTTTTTTTTGTTCGTATTATCTACTAATATAAATTTTTTTTGAAATGCGAAATCGGTCAAACCACAAAACTTGACAATTGATGTTTGCCGTAAGCACACAGTCTTCGGGTGGAAAAAGGCTCCGGGTTTAAAAAACAAGTAGTAAAATAAAAAATGCGATACTAAATTTCAAAACCATCTTAAAGTTTACTGTGCGTGATAAGTCTTCAAATTTCTTACAATAATACTAATATTGCAAATATTGAATTTGTAACGTAGTGAGTTAGGTAATAAAACACCATTATCTTTCGAAAGAGAAGTGGACTTTCAGTACAAAACTTAACACAAATCACATAAATGGCTTAAATGCATGGCTTCAATTCATACATACATACATAATAGCTGCCAGCTCCAATTCGATTGCACTAATTCATAATTCGAGTCTTATAGACAAGAATAGGACAAATATAATTCCCTTATATTAGGGGGGGGGGGGGGGGGGGGGGGTTACCTTTACAGGAATCTTAGAATACTATGAGTCAAATTGTTGTTAAGTATTTCAATGTGCTCTCAGAATTCAGGCCACTTTTACAAAAAGTTAGTGTTAAGTGTTTTATGAGGTATATTTTGTTGTTTTACTTTTTGAAACTAAATCATGCATGTTGCTGTCATGTAAGTTTTTAAAATACATTTTGTCATCACTTCAATCAAAATCACAAATGTACAATCCAGGGCAAACCTGTGACATTGACAAAAATACAGACTCAAATTTTCACGGCTGTAATATGTAGTGGATTTACAAGAATTTAATTGCGGCACTTTTTGAGTGTGATGGTATACTAGCAAACTTGGTAGGAGCTTAAATTTGTGCGGAGGCAAGAGCGATTAAAAGGAAAAATTAAAAATACATAATTTGTTTCTCTGCACTGAAAGAATGAATGATTTGCTCTCTTTCCTGTCATTCAAAACTTCACAAAAATTGCAAGAATTCTTTGTAGTCTAATGTCATGATGTTTGGTTTGCAACTGGATGAAACACTCAGTAACCGAAAGGTGCTCCTAAGAGAGGAATAATACTTGACTAGGTAGACTGCTTAATTTTATCAGGTAAATCTCTACCTGACAATAAAAAATCAGGACATATAAAATTTAGCGAATATATTAGTTTTAATCATGGTCTTTGATAAGCAAATAATGGATCAATTAGGTTCAGCTGACATCTCTCGAAAAACCTTCGGTAGGATTTGGAGATTATTCTGTCATGAGCAGCTCAAGATAATTTTTATTACATCCCAAAAGCAGATGGGCGTAATAACGACCTATACGCCTATAGGCTGTTCTTGGTGCGGTGTCCTCAATTGTTGTTAAGAATATGTTGTGCATTCTGATTTCAATTCTTATGTGCACAAGTAGCGCAATCTGTTGGAGAACAAACAAAGTAGGGGTTGAGAGATTCACACCCTGGTAGTTGTTCTCCAGCAGGGTGCTCTACTCTCGCACGTAAAACGCCTTCATAGAGTCAAATACGTAATGAGCTAAAATTAGCATGCAAAATATATTCGTAACAACAATTGCTGCAGACGCAGCTGAAGGCGAATTCTTCAGTTAGAAAAAAGAGTTTGATAGGAAGTCTGCATGCTACGAGAGGGTATGTGTTCGATCGACATGAATCGGACGAAAAATAAAAACGTGAATCGATCAACGTGAACCAATCGACACTGATTCAATGGTCAAATAAATAAAAAACTTCAGCCATCCATGAGTAACACACTATCAAGTCACTGTAATCACTGTGAGATGCACTAATAGATAAGGGAGCTTCGCGGCCGAAAGCGACCGATACACACCGCTTATCAGAGCGGACCCTCTTTTTTCTTTCTTCCCATTTTCTTCCACCTTTTATTCGAGCGAACAAGAAGGGGGGACGTACACCCCCTGTTCCCCCACCTGTGGATTAGCCTATGCCGTGGGAGCTACTTAAATTTTAATCTTCTTCGCAATGGTAAGGCTCAGCGATACAACTATTCGTACTCTCCGGAATGCGTGAGGTATCGCGTCACAGTTGAAGGCGTTTACAAAACGGCCACGTCTCCACATTGGGATTGTCGTGATGCAATAAGTAATAAGTTCGGAGCACAACAATGCAACAGTTTTTTCACAGCCAGACTGTGAAAAAACCTCGACGTTTTCGCTCTGAGGACCAGAAGAACGTGCTTTACGCTGTATCGCGTGCAAAGACAAGACCATTTAATAATTCTGATCAAAATAGTTCAACTGGATCGAATCGTATTTCCGACCAGAAGGCACCGGCCGTAAAGCCGACCAGCGCAATCATTTGAAGCACATCACCGTGTTTTGATGACGGTTAATTGATTATTTTGAAAAGGGTTTCTCTAAGGTGGTGTGGAAAGAGTTCCATTGATCAACCAGCTACGAATAGCGGTTAACGGGTTAGCTGTGAGTCGTGAGATTGTTTTGTTCTGTGACATATTACTTTACTTGAAGCAAATTAATACGGCGGAGAAAATGCTTATTCTAGTCTCATCAGCAGAATTTCCATTGGTTCTTATTGCTTTGATACAAAAAAAAGAGTAGGAAGCACTTTCAGATTTGGTTGAAAGAGTAATATCTTGCGAAAACGTGATTTGTCTACAGAAAACTTCTGAATATTTTCCTTGGAAATCTTCAGAGAGCTGTACCTAGTTGCATTTGAATGAAATATACCTGAAAATTTCAAGGAAAAATGATTAGGTACAACTAATATCTTGGTTGATAGGATCATAATTTTCAGGAATTAAAAATTTACTTACGTAATTAGCCGAGAGAGGGGGGAGGGATGAGTAGAGTCCCTTTATACCCAGAGTTAAGACAATTCGATTATCAGCTGACTGGCAGCCGTCCTTGGCTGGCCATGGAGGCCGAAACGAGTGCACCCAAACGAACGATATTGAGGGATAAGGATCAGGAATCCTGCGATGTCTGTCAAACAAAAACAACAACATCAACAAATTGGATCAATTAAAAAGAAAATGAGATTGGTTTGTGAATAATTTCTTAATCTATTTTCATTTTGAACCGATGAAAATAACAATTTACTCTTGATGGACCACAATTAGGCAATATTTTCATTATTCTTGTTCACATTCGAGGTACCGCCATCTTGGTGCACTCGTTTCGGCCTCCATGAGCGAGAACCAATCAGAATTGGATTTTTTTTTAGGCCACTTTCAGCCCAACCAAAAGTGAGTTGTCTTAACTCTGGGTATAAAGGGACTCTAGGGATGAGATCTAGATCCCAATGGCAACATTGGCTCCTTGACATACCTGCCTTTCATACCCAGCCTTTCATACCTTGACAGGTAAATATAATGCTTGACAGGTAATGCATGCAAATATTCTGGCGCACTTTTTTCTTTAAGAGGGATAAAAGTTCACTATTCATGTCATCATAACGCCGCCGCACCTTTGATAGTTTAAACTTCCCGCGTATTCGGCATTCGTTATATTTGCCAAAAGCGGCAACTAAGCATCTACCGTTGTTTATAAATATTTCGATTGAAGAGGAAGAGGTTAGGTTACCTAACCATGCTTGCAATTGCAATTGCAATTCGTGTTAGATACATAGTTCAAAGTGATTATTTAGACTAATTATGCCTGTCTGCCCTTGTTCTTAGTTAGTTTATTATTATAGTAATGAAGAGGGAAACTTGTGTCTGATAGCATCACATTTTACCTTCGGTGCAACTGTTCTTCATGATCAACGAAACCTCAGGATGGGTGGACTTTTATCAAACGCCATGCGAGTACTGAAAACATATAACATTGAGCAAAGAGCTATGAACGCTCTGTCTGAAAATCGTAAAGTAGTACCTCCTAAACATCCTACTACTGCACCAATAATTGAACAAATGAAAATAGGTAAGCATGTACTGATTTTGTGAATTTATGAGACTCGCAGTCTGTGCAATTATTATGAGCAAAATTTTTTCTTTTCATCCTACTATCGTCCCTAATCATGTCACTAAGGGAGAGTCGAAGTGGCAGCTTCCATGTGTTAAATTCATTTCCTACTAAGAGATACCAATAGTGTATGCAAGTGATGCTTGCATTAGGCCGCTGCATAGCATTGTGACTAATGATAATCCCTGGTCTAAGGGCTTTCTTAACTTAGATTTTGTTGGGTAAAGGTTTTTTCTAGATCAAGAAAAGTTTCAAGGAAAAGGATTCTAGAGATCAAGAAAAAGTATTGTTGTGGGAACATGTAATAATGCTGGGTTGCACATAAGAAGAAGGGCAATTGACTCGCGGGGTGCTAAGAAACCATTCCTTAGGTGCGGTGCCTCCAAATCTCTACTAACGCTTCATCTGTTATGATTAAAGCAAATTTATGTAATTTGTTTTGACTTTTACTGATTATTCTTTATAATATCACAATGCTGAAGTCGTATTTCAGGAAATTCACTTAATAGTTTCCTTTCGTAAGGATAAATCAGCAGTGAAGATTCTGAAGCCCCATAGCCAACTAATGCCCTTTCTGCACCCAACGCCTCAATTACAGCAATCCAAGCCTAACAAATGCACTGCATGAGCAGCGCATGGACTGCTGCACTGAATCAAAATTAAATCTTCTGCCATTTTGATAAAAACATAGAATTGCTCCAACCTCTGTGCAGGAGGAAACTAAAATTATTTCGACATCTGGTTGTACAAGGTGTACTTTGGCTCTAAAAATCGTTAATGACCCTCTCTGGTAAATGCAAATTTTTAGGTAAAGAGCCAAAAGTCAGTTTATCAACTCCACCCTGGAACATAGAAATTTTTCCCCTGTTTCTACGCCTTTGTCATTATTTTTGGTTTCCTCAACTGGAACTCTTTTCTTTAGGTCTAGAACTAGAACTTAGAACCTACCTGAAATATTCTGACCTTACCAATGACTGAGCCTTGGCAACATTGGTGGCTTTCACACTTGGTTATATTGCTCGTTATGACAGCCAGCTGAGTCAGCGTTTCAAAAAAGCTGTTCAACAAATTTGATAATCTGTTTACTTCCACTCCCGTATGGATCTCCTCATCATATATCTCCTTGTTTCAGACTATGCAGAGAAAATGGAAGAACTACAAAAAAAAAATGAAGACTTAGACAAAAACCTGAAGAGCGTGTACGTCAAGTCTGTACCTGGCTCTGTAAGTATTAGTACTTTGGCAATCTTTTAAGAATACCAGTAATTTTGGGGTCGGTAACTCACTAAATTTCCTGGCAATCCCTTTATTTATGACAGAGCTGCCTCCTTAATTTAAACTTTTCACTCAACAAGAAGTGATGTTTCCTATCCAAAGGTTTCTTAGGTTGCCAGTGGTGATTGGAACACCCTTAAATGAAGATGACGAAGAAAGCCCCTCTTAAGAAGTTAGTAATTACAGAGCAAATGCCTAGCTGCCATTTCATGTTTTTCTCCGACAGTAAATCCTACTTCAGTTTCTGCACCCTGCTGAATGATAAATTTTCTTTGAAAGCAGGAATATAGACAGAGGATAGGTAATCCCACCCAGACGCTCAATATTTGCCTTAAAAACTGTCGCTTACCAATAAATACTCACATTTCATTTAATAATAGCTCTTTTTGATATATTACCCAGCCAAGTTCCTGGATTCTCAGCCTTTCTACAAGCTAGTGTCATTACATTACTTATCCTGTGTAGGACACAATTTTTAATGAGAAAAAATTATCGTGTTTTTGGGATATTTCAATCTTTCTCACATGGGCATAATGCATAGTTTTTTGAAGGATCTGAAATCTGTTACCCTTTACATACATTTCCCAGGGCAAAATGAAATCTCAAAATCTTGTAGGCTACCTCTCTCCTTTTGCATCTCACTCTTTCAATACACTATGGTGCTCTCCAACACCCAAGTACTACGTGTACCTGTCCTGCAAAGGGTCACGTGCCAACTGACATCTTTGTGCTCTCTCATTGACGCCTCGTCACCATCCCCTCACAGGACCTTTACATTATCTTCTAAGAAGAACTCAATCTGAAACTTGTTTGGGCAACCTGTCCTCTGACACTCTATGCACATATCCATAACACACCAACCACCTGGACATTGTATGCACATTATTGCTTCCAATCTTCATTATCTGATAGATTCGTTTCATCCCTTCTTAAGATGCCAGTAGACCGGATCACCAAAAATCCATTTTGGTCCCCTTCAACGTATCTTGGGTTAACTTCATCAAATATCTAACTTTTCTACCGTAGCCAAGATACTGCTTACAGAGCCATCATAAATTCTCTGCTTATGTTTCTTTGATTAAATTTCCTTGTCCTAATGGACCCTAATAAGCATTGCAACACTATCCCTTTCCCCCTGAAATTATGCTGCAAACGCCTCATACCTTTTAGCTGCATTCCACAAATACTTTCTGCTCAAAGCTTGTAACTTTTATATTGTCTCTGAAGTAGAAAGAATGTTTGCAAAATTATTTCATTTAAAATGTTCCTGCGGTCTGGTAACCAGTCGTAACCTGGAAATTCAGGGAATTAATGTTGCCCTAAAGAAGTCATGGAATTTCAAGATCAGCGTATAGCAGAAGCCGGTCTTGTTAAAAAAGGGAAAAATCCAAGTGGAAGTTTGGTTTGATGATCTGAAATTCGAAAATTCTGGAGTCAGGGAGGTGCGAAAAAATTCTAGGAAAAGTCAGGGGATCAAAAAATGAAGATATCATGGAAACCCTGGATATTTTTTTTTAAAAAAAAATTTTCAGCAATGTTTTATCAGTCTTTATCACTGTGTTCTCTTTGAATTTCTCTTTTGTAGACAGACCTCCCAAGAAATATAGACATGTTGCCGAAGAGGACGCGATATGAAAGCCCTTTCGAGTATGGATATCAGGATCCGGAAACTGCCCCACCTGGAAGATATACTTTAACCCAGATCGTACAGATCTTAACAGAGTATCACGAAGACCGTGACGAAAATTCAGCAAAAAAATTAGCCATAAAATACAATATTGATGAGAAACACCTTAGTAAGTTTCACTCCCATCCTGTCATAACTCTTAATATATTTTTGTAAATTTTTATGCATTAATATTACTTTTAAAAAAATGCACACCGTAGCCATCTCGTCTAATGTTAGTCTGGTGTTTCAAGAGAAGCAACAAATCTTCCTCTTAATCTGAGTTACTCTTGGCAAAATCTATCTCCTCTCTCTCTTCTCAAGATCATACCTCACTCCGTAGTTAGTAAAGAAAATAATCCGGAGTCACCTCTTATCGGCTGATAAAGAAAAAAATACCAGTAGATTGCCAAGTTGCAAACATCAAGAACATACCTACGCTTACAATAACTCTGTTGATTTCTTAATAACAGATAACAATGGATCTCCCAGAGAACATATGTTTCGTTTATCACAAGTTGCGGGCATTTTTCCACATGATATCCTGATGCAGCTGCTAAGCCTACACCTGCTTTTCCTGTGCTAATACTGGTTTCTAAGAATCAAATGAAATTCTATCTTGTTCATTTTATAAGTAAAGCACCTCAGTGAGGTCTGCAACTTACTGTAACAGTTTCCATCTGCCATTCAAAAACACCACTTCACTTTTTGAAAGAAGTGATCTGAGAGAAATACTTTTGTTTCGAACATGAGTTTAGTTGCTGTGGGCCGAGAATGTGTATTCTTACTTTTAGCCTGTATATTGATTGATTTTTTTGTGTCATCTCTTAATAATGTGTAAATCTCCGCTGTTTCAGATAATATTATTGAATATTATAAATTATTCAAACTTGGGCGTAGACCAGATAAAGCAAGGACTTTGGTAGGTGTGCAATGGTCAAAGGAAAAAGAAATAGGAATCAGAAATATCAAAAGGATATCACGAAGCACCACTCCTGTAGGAACACATGATGTTAAAAAATTATCAGGCGGCGAAGAAAAAGAAACGTGATTTTACTAGTTTTATTTCATTGTAGTCTGTTTTTGTACATAGGAAACTTTCTTTGTTTTGTTTTTTGTGCTTTTCAACAATGTCACTTCTTTTTATGTTTTCTAATGCAATTAGAATGAAGGAATTAAGTTGTGCAGTGAATTGATACACCGCAGCATGTTTCGATAAAATAAAATCCTTTCTCTTTACATTTGTTTTTGATACCAATCACTACAAAGCATCAAGCCTCTAGTAGTCCAGTCTCTTTAACTCACCTTCCCCCTCCATCCTGAAGTACGCATCAGTATTATCTGGTATTCTGCCAATATGAGAATGTCCTATCATGAGGGTTATTTGGGCTGAGTTTAACGGACGCGTCAAGTTAGAATGAAGAAAAAGAGGTTGGAGGTTAATTCCTTCACAAGACTTAATGTTAAGGACAAAGTTTAACAACTACTTTAAATGTTCAAAATATTTTTTCTGGACTTGGAATTTTTGACAGTATATAATTGATAACTAGTTGAATGCAAAACCACTCGGAACTCATCTTTGCCTAAAGCAGCTTGATGCGATTCTTATAAACTCGGTCCATTTCCCCCTACAGCTTTCCTGATTTCACTGTGCAAGTTTTTTTCAGTTTATACCCTTATTTATATTAAATCTTACAAGGCGGTCTTGCAAGACATACACACAAAGAACACTCAGACAATCATTGGTTGACTGTAAACTGGCTTCATGATACCTTTTAGACAAGAGGGCAGTTAAAAGGAAAGAGGTTGTAGAAAAGTATAAAATTTTATTTCATAATTTCTCCAGGTTTCAAGGTAAAACATCACTGTAGATGAAAATTGGTAAGGCGCATTAGTAAGTTCTATAAGAGGATCCTTAAAATTACAGAAATCTACCAATATCATCAACTATTAATGTTTAGTGAATTTTTTTTTTAGTTAAAGTCATTTTCAGATGCCATGAGTAGCTAATGCAAAATTCTGAATGATCCAGCCTTGGCAAGAGGGAAATAGTTGAACCATTAGGTTCAAATGCACGTAAATGCATAAATTCGTATGAACTCCCTGTTCTTGGAAAATGTAGTCGAAGTTACTCTAGCTGTTCCAAAGTTTTAAAGCTCATTATAGTTAAATACTTAATTGCTAGGATATCAAATTGAATTTCGATGGATTTTTATTTGCCAAACTATCGATTTTCTTTTCTGTACCTCACAAAACTTAGATGAGAAACACAGAAAAATTGAATTGAACAAGTAGAAAGTCAGAATCTTGAAGAGCAAACAACATTGGACAGAAAGTGAGTTAATTCTATTTTGTTTCTGACTTGGAACTAGAACAACAACCAGACCAATACATGGACACATATTTAAGTAAAAAAGAACTAAAAATATTGTGACATGGGCTCTGTCATGCGTGTATTCTCATGTATCTCAGGGTCCATGTCACAATGGAGATAGTTTTGTTTGATTTGAATACATCTATTTGAGCCATGGTAATCATTAGACTACAATGCTAAATTTATGCAAACAAAAAACTTGTTTTAAAGGTACAACTAAGGCAATGATGAACTTGAAAACATTGAACACATTTCTGACAATTCTGGTTCAATTTTTCTTAGGGGTGAGAGCAAATCAAAGTAAAGAATACTTTACCTATCGTGTAAAAAAAAAAAAAAAAAAAATTAATGCTTTAAATACACAACACTGAGTATCAGAACTTCAAGGTACCATCAAATCATGATTTTCATGTTTGCCATTGGATTTATCTTGTTACGGTACATTACATTTTCTCATAAGTCCCTGAATTTTACGAACAGTGGGCATTTTTGGATTTAAACAAATTAAGGCACATTTGAATTTACTACATCTAGTTTTCTCTTGATGAAAAAGTCGAGAACATGATATCCTCAAGCCAAATGTGATGGACTTTGATAACGTCATGAAAATGTGTATTCAATCCCCCCCCCCCCCCCCCAAAGAAAAAAAGTCCTCCAGCAGGAATGAGGTTGAACTTCGATCCTAGCCTTCTTAATCCCGTTTTTTCTGTAACTTTGTGCACTACATTTGTGACTGCTCAACCCTGTTCTACTGTTCACTTCAATCTACTTTTTGCCTCTGAATGGTGTTTTCATCAGAGGTAACACATTTCCTTTCCAATATGACGAACTTGTAAACAAAAAGTTAATACAAGTAGTTGACAAATTGAAATCCATCACCAAATAGACTGATGTTAAAGCTTTTATTGCTAAAGATACTCATTTTTATGGCACTACCCCTTCATTGGGGGCAGAGTATGACATGTGTTGCTTTTTATTAAAGGTTTCAGTCTCCAAAAAGGCGACTTTGTTTATGTGCACAAAAATATACAATGTCTGAGAACTTACTTCTGATTACAGAAGGAAATTCGTGTACTAAATCTAGGCCAAGGAAAGTTTCTTGGCATGAAAAACAAGAACTGTACATGGAGTCTGAAAATCATGAAACACGACTAGATTAGTGAATTCGTTAATTTGCCATTAAATACAGTTTACCTGGAATAAACATTAGAAAAAAATTAAATAAACATAAAAAACCTACTAAACAATAAAATGGACATTAAAATTAGTTCATAGATCAAAGCAAGTTGTTAATTTCTCTGAGAGGGATACTGAAGGTACAAAAAATCCCCGTAGTACTTAGTAGTATTTAAAAGGCAACTTTTAGGTGCTAGAAAATACTTCTATGGCAACAGAGCTTTTGATATTTTTCAAAACACCAAGATGAACTGATACTTTACCCGCAGATTAAAGAATTGCATTAAATTTAACAATGAGAACTGCTGATCAAAACTTGAAACAGAATTTTACTTTGTTACGTACATCTATTCAACTTTCATCACTTTGTAGGACTATTGAAAAACTGACTTCACTTCATATCTTACTTAAAAAACGCAATACTGCAAGTCAATAAATGAAATTTTTTCTCCCTCAAACTTGCCGCCAAAAAGGGACGGAGTGAAATATTTAAGCTCGTGGAAATTTAGGGAATTTTTCGTAGGCAATGCAAGACAGAAAGTGTCTGCAAGTTTTAAAAAAACTGTTTGACTTCCTTGTTTGACTCAATACCAACTTGCATAAAAATGAAAAATTGTTCCTGCTAATTTTAAAACTGACCTTAAAATAAACAGATTTTCTTGGTGAAAGCAAACGAATTTCGTTCCGATGGTCTTAATATTCAAAAGATGGAAGAGGTTCAGTTTTGCAGATGAAATACAGTTAATCAGTAGTCAAGGTTTATCAGCCCTTGACGCCCAAAGGGTAGAAATTCAAATCTTGATGAGCGCCACAAGATGTTGCTAATGTTACAACTGTCTCTTTTTCTTGATGCATATCTATTGGCTTCAGAATTACACATCCTGTCTGAATAACAAGACAAAGTTTTCCTGAAACTTCTACCATGAAAAATCCATGAACCATACGTATTTTCGTTCTTTTCCAGTGAGAAACATCATTCAAAATCTGAGCAACACCTAATAACACTTACCAGGTTTTGAATTTCTATTCTTCATCTGTGAGTAGATTTTAGGCACATTTTTGGGCTAGGATATTGAAAACTTATTTTAATGCATGGTTCACTATCGGTGAAGTTTTCAAGCATCTGAAAATACCTTGAAAACCTAGCAGATTTCCTGAAACACTGTTATCTTAATGTGTTCTATTACATAGCAGACTATGATATTAAAGCCTACTAATTCATTTAATTCTGCTCAAAACTTCCGTATGTTTCCAAAATTTTATCCTACCCATGAAATCAATATTTACAATTAGTAATATTAATTGAAAAATTGTGCAACAGATCTGATCCAATTGTGAGAAAGAGCTTTTAATGTAGGTTTGGATACTTAAGCAGAAGTACAGGTAAAAATAAGGGGATTTAGCAGGGATATTAAAGAAATTCGCTCCTGAGTTAAGAAAAAAGGGTTCCAGCTAGAAGTTGCTTTAAGTCTCATTTCTTCTATGGGTCAGCTGCCTAGTCAAAGAATCAAATTTTAATGGTTTAGGCTTATAGTTTTGCAAAAATTAATAAGATCTATTGGAACGCTAAAGGACCCTACACCCTCATCATGAATACGTGTGTCCGGTTTAATTTCCAATTTTTTAATTGCAGTAAATTCGTCTATGGATGCTTATTAAAAGTAATCATTGCGCTAACTTTCTACGAGCCACCATTTTTGCTCAATCCACGATTAAAGTTTCCATAATTTCCAGGATGGGTCAGCTGAAATCAATACGCAGTGCGCGTCTGTCTGGTAAGGACTATAGAAGGGGAGAGAAAAGGAAACTGATCTGGATGGTGGAAAGAAAAGGCGTGGGGAATCCGAGACAAGACTGTCACTTGACTGCTGATTGGTTTTCCTATTTACATTACTTGCACACTTCTGAACTGTACTCGATGTGCAGAAATCAGGGATATCTTTGACTGTTTATTGCTGCACTACCTTAATTTACGCAAGGAATTATGGAAACTTCCACTGCAGATTATGCAAAAACGGTGGATCGTAGAGAGTTAGCACAAAGGTGACTTTTGATCAGCAACCGTAAGTGAGTTTACTCCAATAACAAAACTGGAAATCATACAGCGCATACATTCCCATAAGGTGTGTACGGAGCCTTTTTAACGTCCAATATTAACGAATATTTCACCCATTAAAGAAGACGGCATTCGGCACATCCACTGCAGAAAGGCGTACTGTAGTTTCTTCCACCTGGATTTCATATGCATCTTACGTCAAGCAACCAATGCAAATGTGGGTATCAATGATTTATGAAACCAAGGCAGAGGAGATTATAATAAATACCTACTACCCTGATGGATGTCATGCAATCTGTTAATACTGGATAACTTGGTGTTTCAATAGATTGTATTCTTTTTTGCTAATCTGTAATCTTAAACCATCAAAACCCATAGGTGTGACCACCTCAACTGACCTAGTGTAACTTTCTACTTAAAAGGTAATAAAATTATGTTTTTCTAGGTGAATATGGTACAAAAGATACAAGCAGAGGACTGGTGTGTGGGTACCCCTCCTCGGTTTAATTTGGTTGGGAGCAACTAATGTACAAGCTACTGCTAAACTCCTTAGGACTAGATTACAAAATCAAGGTAACGCTGTGATGCTCACAACAGGTAAACAATTTTCGGAAAAGAATCACAAAATTAGCTTTGAATACTGTTTTAAAAATAACTCTAATATTAGTACAGAAATTTGACAAGAATAACAATGAAACAATTTAATTGCACTTATAAAACGAAGACTCATTGACTATTATGAAGAGTAAATATTTTATTTCGACAAATTACCTTGGCTCTACGTTTTTTTTGTTCGTATTATCTACTAATATAAATTTTTTTTTGAAATGCGAAATCGGTCAAACCACAAAACTTGACAATTGATGTTTGCCGTAAGCACACAGTCTTCGGGTGGAAAAAGGCTCCGGGTTTAAAAAACAAGTAGTAAAATAAAAAATGCGATACTAAATTTCAAAACCATCTTAAAGTTTACTGTGCGTGATAAGTCTTCAAATTTCTTACAATAATACTAATATTGCAAATATTGAATTTGTAACGTAGTGAGTTAGGTAATAAAACACCATTATCTTTCGAAAGAGAAGTGGACTTTCAGTACAAAACTTAACACAAATCACATAAATGGCTTAAATGCATGGCTTCAATTCATACATACATACATACATAATAGCTGCCAGCTCCAATTCGATTGCACTAATTCATAATTCGAGTCTTATAGACAAGAATAGGACAAATATAATTCCCTTATATTAGGGGGGGGGGGGGGGGGGTTACCATTACAGGAATCTTAGAATACTATGAGTCAAATTGTTGTTAAGTATTTCAATGTGCTCTCAGAATTCAGGCCACTTTTACAAAAAGTTAGTGTTAAGTGTTTTATGAGGTATATTTTGTTGTTTTACTTTTTGAAACTAAATCATGCATGTTGCTGTCATGTAAGTTCTTAAAATACATATTGTCATCACTTCAATCAAAATCACAAAAGTACAATCCAGGGCAAACCTGTGACATTGACAAAAATACAGACTCAAATTTTCACGGCTGTAATATGTAGTGGATTTACAAGAATTTAATTGCGGCACTTTTTGAGTGTGATGGTATACTAGCAAACTTGGTAGGAGCTTAAATTTGTGCGGAGGCAAGAGCGATTAAAAGGAAAAATTAAAAATACATAATTTGTTTCTCTGCACTGAAAGAATGAATGATTTGCTCTCTTTCCTGTCATTCAAAACTTCACAAAAATTGCAAGAATTCTTTGTAGTCTAATGTCATGATGTTTGGTTTGCAACTGGATGAAACACTCAGTAACCGAAAGGTGCTCCTAAGAGAGGAATAATACTTGACTAGGTAGACTGCTTAATTTTATCAGGTAAATCTCTACCTGACAAAAAAAAATCAGGACGTATAAAATTTAGCTAATATATTAGTTTTAATCTTGGTCTTTGATAAGCAAATAATGGATCAATTAGGTTCAGCTGACATCTCTCGAAAAACCTTCGGTATGATTTGGAGATTATTCTGTAATGAGCAGCTCAAGATAATTTTTATTACAGTCAGAGGAAACATTTAATGCTGAAAATTCCGAGTAGAACTAGTACTTTCGTAAAAATAGAAATAAAAGTAGGATCATACACATCATCAGTATTGTTAATTGCTCTGACTGGTAGATGAAAACTACTTGCATTGGATGAAAAGAGAGCAAGAGACAAAAAATGGCACAGAATTCAAACATCTGCAACACCTTTGAGGATGTTCCTGAATAAAAAATTGCATCGCACACATGTGTAAGAATCAAAACAAACGCATCAGAAAATCAGATCTGAAATTCAGAAATTCATAAGCTAAAATAACAGAGTCAATGAAAACCAAGCTCAGCAAACAATCATAAAAAGACAGAGGGAAGAAACATTCTGCAAAAAATTGATTTATCAAACCAGACGATTTGCAAAAAAAAATTAAAAAGAGGCATGGTTTACAAGAATTATTGTAATTTTCTGAGATGAAGGCGCAGAAGATTTTTCATAAGATTATGAAACAGCAAACCATCCTTTGCGAGAGAAATTTGGACTCTGATTTATTCCCTGAGGGAGTTCCAACTCCCTAACAAGTTATGGGAGGACCGAGCACTGTGGCGATTAGGCGTCGCAGAGCGCCAGAGAGCGCTGTGAAAGCGACTCTTTTGTACGTATTTATTTCCTTCCTGTTTAGGATGAATGTTCAGCAATACGTAACTTCCTCCTTTCTCTCCTCTTCGAGCTCACATGGATGTGCTCTTCGAACAAATGCTATTTGTTTTCATTTTCCCATCCATTTTACAAATGACAATACTTCAAGGAAGCGTCTGATGGTATGGTTCTGTATTAAATCATTCTTTTATTTTTTTGTTTTTTAGAGAGGGAATGATGAATGATTTGCTAAATAGGGGTAAGAAGACCCACAAAATGAATCCCAGTTGAATCTAAAAAATGGACAATCCGCAAAGTCGACCAGCTTAAAAGAATTTCCACCACAATAATATTACAGAGAACTAAGAAAAAAAATATTTTCCTAAAATGTAACTAAAAATGCAAGCATAGCTTTCAGGCATTGATATATTTTACTGAGCCTGGTGTTCAAGTCCTTGCTACAATGGACACTGATGAAAATAATAATGAGTTACAAACATCAAAAAATCAATTTCTAACAAGTGAATGAAGAAACATGTTTACAAAAATAGAGTATTTTACAAAACTGATTGTTCATTTTCATTGCATAGAATACAAAAATTCTCGACTTTGCAAGGACAAAATGAGGTGAGCAAGATAGAAAAAACATTAAAAGAAAGTGAGAGGTGGCCAATAAGATACTGTAGACCATCCCATCATGCTTATTACTTACAAAGGCCATAAAATGTACTTAATGTATACAAATTCAGCGGACTAAGGCCATAAATGAGGATTGCAAAAAGGCACCTCAATTAACAAATCCTTTCATTATTTTTTCTCACTATTTCTTGCTTTCACAACTTGCTTTTCCTTTGAGAGAAAAACTCTCTACCAGGAATAGTAGTATGAAGTTACACTTTTCCAGAGACGCTACTAAGAGTTCTAGGCAGAAATTTACTTTCCTGGAAAACTTTGATTCTACCCAAAATTTTCCATCTTCTTTTCCACGATTCTTTTCCCAACATCATAAAAAGGCTTACACATTGAGACAAAATTTACACCCAGATATAAAGAACCTGATAAAAACATGAATAAGTACACTACGAGTATTACAGAATACAGAAGGGAAAAGGAAATCTTAGTACCTACAAGTAAAGAGTATTAGCTTTGAGTTTTTTTGGGATAAAATTATAAAAGGAATGGACAATAAAATATTTACACCAGGAAGTCAGGAAAAGGTAAAAAAATTCAATGAACAGACAAAAGAATAAAAATAAAGATGAAATTATGGTTGTTGATACACAAAGATGAGGTTTGTTTGATAAGAACAAAAATATAACTTCAATAAATAATGGAACTAGATGAATTTCGACATTTGATTTGGTAAGTCTTTGTAAGAATGGTAACGCAGTTATGAAACAGCAAAATTATTTGGTCAGTTAAATAAATTAAAGTTAGATGCTAGGAGAGGAGAGAAATAAAATGAAAATTTAGGACAGTGCTAACCTTCTTACTCCACATTCACAACAGAATTTTGCAACGGAAACTGGATACTTAGCACCGCATTCATGGCAAAACGTTGACAGGCGACGCTCTGTACGACAGGCATGAGCAACAGAGGATTCTGACCCACTAGAGCTTAAGCTGCTAGGGCTTTTTATTTCAGCTAAATCTACTTGATGTGTTGCTAGAGTTCTGGTCAACGGTGATTTTCTGCTCAAACTGACAAAATTCAAAAGGAGAATAAGTAATTAAACTATTACTAAGTCACAAGATCATTCGGTTATTGTTTAAAAAATCTAAATTTTTCCCTTTCATATTTAATGGCATTATTTGCATCATCTTTTGCTGTTTTCAAATATTTTTTTGCTCACACAACTCACACACAATTATTTTTTTGGTCTTGTAAGGAATTTAAGATTCGTTTTACAAAAACTTGAAGTGAGCTGCTCTTCTCCTCTATCAATATTTAGTATGATTTGAGAAGAATAAATTTTTAGGAAATAAAACGGGGAGTTGGTGAGGGAAAAAAATATAAATCGAAAAATTTTCTTTGCTGATTGAATAAAATGTTCAAACAACAGTGCAACAATGCTTCGTCCTTGAAAATAAATCTGAGAAAAATTTTTACCCTCAAAAGAGATTAGTTCTTCAGATGATCAGAATTTCTGTTGTTTTTTTTTTTTTTGTTTGTTTGTTTTTTTTTTTAATTTGAGCTCTTTACTTCCCTTTTTCCTTACCTCAATTTTCAATTCTCTCATTGTCTTACTTTTCTCCCAAAGAATTTTAAATTATTTGATGTTATCTCTAATTCTCTGTTGCAAATAGTGCATAAGAACAGTAAATTTTAAACCTCCAC
This sequence comes from Bemisia tabaci, assembly GCF_918797505.1. Classification (NCBI taxonomy): domain Eukaryota; kingdom Metazoa; phylum Arthropoda; class Insecta; order Hemiptera; family Aleyrodidae; genus Bemisia; species Bemisia tabaci. The sequence goes on from NC_092799.1 coordinate 42,484,138, forward strand.
TAGAAGAGCTGGAATTTCAACAAAGCAAAAAACAAGCAAAAAAGTTGGAAACATACCTGCTATATGCTGAATCAGAGTTAGGCTTCCTTCCTTGCGAAGCAGATAAGGTCTGAGCTTCTTTTTTCTCTTTCCGTAGACCTTCCCCGCTAACAGCTGTCATGGAATTGGAGTCAGTTTTGGAGAGGGAAGAGTTCAAGGAGAGGGATGGATCTTGGCTGATGGGAGAAAAAAGATATAGGTTCTCTAATTCAGAAATGGATTCTATGAGTTCTAATTCTGCAGCGTCTGCACTATTTAGATTCAATTTGGGGTACAACTGATTGAAATTAGGTGTAGATTTATCTACTTTGGAGGGAATCTCACCACTTTTTGGACTGGTTAAGTTTTTATTTGCTTCTCTGTTACTATTCTTATTGTCACTTTTTGAATTTTTACTGTTGGGGTTAGGCGAGACCCCGAACAGCATCTGTTCCATATTGAGTAAAGTTCGAGCAATGTTCCTACCTTCTTTGTGCGTTTCAGAATTTTTCATTAACTTAGAATTCATTTCCTGTGCAAAAGAACTGTCATTAGATCCTCGCTTGTTTCTATTAAAATCTATATTGGAATCAATACTGACCGTAGAGCACAAACTAATACTGCTCATGTTGACATGCGGGTATTTTTCCACATTCCTTTCGCTTTTGTTCAAATTGGAAAAGTTTGCTACCTCATCAAGAGGCACATTCAGGGGAAGGTTAGGGGTGGATTTTGCAGTGGTTTCATTGATGTGAGGGGGAGAGGGAGAGTACTTGGCGAATGCCGATGTTGGTGAACAACCTATCGAAACTGGTGGTCGTTTCAAATCTGCCTCCATAGAATTCTTGATGACTAGATCTTTGATTGGTCCTATCAGTTCCTCATCCGACAGAGTATCAATAAAATTTTCTAATTTAAATTCATCGATTCCTGGATCGGTAGATTTATTTCTGGCTAAGCTTACAGCAGAAAGACTATTGTTCAGAGTATTTTTTTCATCAACAAAGTTTTTCACTTTGGGAATGTCAACTTTTGCTGAGATGTTGGGTATGATATTGTTCATGAGTTTGTCATTTAAAATTTCAGATTTTGATTCGCGCTTAATAGGAATGGGATTGATGAGAGGAGAGGGTAAATCTTTAAGGACAGGATATTCTTTATCGAAATCAAGATCCAAAAGCTCTTTCATTTGTTGCTGTGCTGAGGTGTATGGATCATAATTGGAGGCATCACTGAAATTTATCAAACAAAATGATCATTTGATATACCTTAGGATAAAACTCCGTCACATAAATTGGCAGTCGTTTACTTACTGTTTGAAAGCAACTACAATGCTTCCGTCCAATAGCTATCGAAGTCTGACCAACAGCGTCAACAAGGCTGCGTTGCCATTGTGCTCAGATACCTAAAACCTATACCATTCTCTGAGCGGATATTACTAAAATTATCTACTGGGCGTAACAATCAAAAGTGGACAACTGCCAACTTATCTGACATGAGTTCTAAAAGAATTTAAGTAGAGAATAATACAAAAATTCCACAGTTCTCACAAAGTTGATTTTAACATGAACAAGTTTCAGAACGTAGAAGTGTAAAGAATTCTATAAAACACAGAATATTTCGTAAAACCTTTTCATGGTCAGAAAGAGTGCCATAGGTAGGTAGGCATACAAATTTCTGAGAAAACCATAGTAAAGCCTTTCTAAGGTTCATTCACATCGTTTCTAAATTCTGTTGGTATATTTTGAGTATCTAAAAGTAGTTTGTGAAAGTTCTCTTCGAATCCTTCCAAAAAACCTTTGAAACTTTTTGCTCTAAAATTCCTGAGAATTCAAGGACCTTGTTTCTTAAAAAAAAGTAGTTCTGGAGTCAGCAGTTCAAGCAGATTGCAATTGATGCATTCCGTTCAGGACACAATATTCACCTAAATAATAATGATGTGGGGAAAAAAATGATTACCTCTTTGCAATTTGCAGGGTAGTGACAGTATTGTTTTGCTTTGGTAGACTTTTGGCAGGAGTTTTTGATACATTTGTTGATGGCAGATCCAACTTTTTCACTGACTGTGAACTGAGACGGCTGCAAAAATGCATAGAAATTTTTTTAACAACTGTTTTAACAACACACAAGAAGCATTTATATTACACTTGAAAATAGTAGAGGGTTTCTGACACTTGTATTCGGCTGAATTTGACCTTGATGATTATTTTAAAGGAGAATTCTTTTTCAAGAAGGATGCAAAGACTTTCAATGGAATCTCGTAACCATGAAGCTTTATTACTGGAAGCTTTAATTTAAAATCACTGTTGATATCGTCAACCAACAAAAATAAAAATGGAATTTCAGCCTCAGGAGGAACAACAGACAAAAATTTGACTCGCAACCTTCAACATGTCTCGTTAAAACAATGCTTATTATGATATTTTTTCCTGAAAATCAGTCATAAGTATGAGAGAGGGCACAGAAGTTAGGTGTTCCTAGGTGCTCAAGTTAGGTGTTCCTAGGTGCTCAAGTTAGGTGTTCCTAGGTGCTCAAGTTAGGTGTTCCTAGGTGCTCAAGTTAGGTGTTCCTAGGTGCTCAAGTTAGGTAACACCAGGCACTTAAATTAATACCCAAAATACAAAAAATTAATGAAGCCCAGATGTTGTTGCTTTCAAAATATTTACTGGGTTCGACTAAAATTTGAGGTGAAGAAACTACAAGAATACAAAATGCCGGTGGAATGATCTTGAGAGAGAATGCAACACCAGAAGATAGGATGTTTAAGTATATAGATAAATTAACAACAATGTTATATGTTAAATTTATCTGCATTTAAGAGAAAGGGGGGGGGGGTGCAAATTTACTTGTGTCTAATTTAGATGCAAACTGAATCATAGGGATCACTGGCACTGATGAACAGAAAGCAGCCTCCTTGACTACTTGGAAGGAATGTGAGGTCTAAAAATTCGGATACAAACCATATGCTCATTCAAGTGGTTTCTATTCAACTCACAGGAGTCATGGAGGAATAGCCAAGGCTATAATTAGCAGCGAAAAGGGGAAGTTCCAATCCATTTCTACATCATTTCAATTGGACTACATTTTGCAAGAAGGAACTACTATTTCTAACTCATTAATAAGAGAACCTCCCTGCATAGGAAAACTGGGCACATATGTCCTTCCTAAAAAAAACCAGTTATAGTAGTTCCTCACTGCAAAACGTTGTCAAATTATTTGATTTCATTAATAGGAACATATTTGCCACCAGATACACACTTCAGAAGTGAAGTCATATCCGACTACATAAAACCCTGTCTACATTTCGTCGTTCCTCTGACGTAAGGGCGTACCTCGATTTCCTCGTGAACCCTGTTTTACATATACATACGAGCAATCTATGGCTCATGCGGAAATCGAGATACGCTCTTACGTCAGAGGAGCGACAATTTATGAAAAACACCATCTCATGGGGTGACATTTGTTTTAAATGAAACTTATGCACTAACTTAGGGGAATTATCTGGAGACTTGGTTTAATGTGTAATGAGAGGGTTGTTATTCTATCTGTCCAGTAGGAGTATCTGATTTCTCTAATCTCGATGGTATGTTTTACAACTGAACTAATGGCTCTCACCATTTAATCTATCATGCAGCCACAATCAAATGATTAAAAAAGATAAGTGGCTTTTCTGATTCAGTTCTAAAGAAGAGTACCACAACATGTGTGTACAACAAAGAGTTAGATTGGCTAAGAGTCGTCTCCTATTTGCACACAGTCCTCTGCTATTACTTATCCCCCAAAAAACCAATGAGAGTCCTTGGTTTGTTTTTTTTTTTTTTTTTTCTTATTTAATTTTCAGTAACATTCAAAAGATCAATGTACTGCTTGATACACCAGTCAAAGAGGATAAGAGGAGTTGAGAAGGCTCGATATGAGGGATGAGACTTACGTCGAGGTAGATGATCTTTTAATTGGCGGCTGGACTGGTATATTAACTACAGGTCTGTTGTTTGTTAAACTGGGTTTCTCCGAGCTTTTGATTTTTACAACAGGAGCTGTAACATAAAAAGAAGTTTTGAGTCCACATCCATTGTTACTTCTTCTGAGAATGTCACATAGTCAAGAGAGGTAGCAAGTTCTAATTTACACTGAGGTTTCTGGGGTTTGATAAATCCAGCAAAGTACCAAAGGCAGCACTTCAAAGTTTGAAACCATGTGATGATGGCGTCTAAGCTATTATCAGTAATACGCTATGAGAGTATTTTTATTATTAATTTCGCTACCTGTACTTGCAGGAGCTATTACTATATTATTAATGGAACGTAATTACAATAGTGTGATAGATCTTTTTAGTCTTTTTATGATCCTTCGGGAGGAGGCAATCCTATCTTGTACCGGCATATAACAAGATACCATTAACTGCATTTACTAATAGGTACTTTATTTACCAGTGGCATGGCAAATCACGAATAAAAAAAAAGCAGAATTTTTTTGGCCGAATTTTTTTAAACAATTTTGTAAGAGAAATTTGCTACAAGTTAGTTACAAGATTTCAAGATCTCCATGTGAGAATTTCCCATTATATTCCAAAGCTGTCCTTAAATATGCTTAAACTCTCTGAATCTTGGGAAACAACTTAGATTCTTTTAAAGCTACCTGATCATTCTACATCAAGGTGCTGGCAAGGGAAAACATTTCTTATTTTCTCAAAGGTACCCCTATGATCAATTGCACAGCTTACATTAGTTAAACTCAGAGTAAAATTTTTCATCTAAATTTTCATAGAAATAGGAGAGAAAAGTATATCTTACATTGAGGCTTGGTAGTTGCCGACCCCTTGTTGTTCGCGGTGGCAGATGTTTCTTTATTCATTGCTACGATCGGTGAAGATTCCTTCTTGATCAATATGTCTGCTGACTCTGATTTCTTTTCCTGGGATTGCTTGTGCCTATGAGGAGAATATTTTTCTCTGGTACGAGCTCGGAGAGACTGCCGCAGCCTTGGAGCCTGATACTGCAATAAATATAGATTAATATATGAACAGTAGAAGTTATTGATGGTTCTCCGAAAGCGCAAAATCTATTCATAAGAAAGAGTGATGTAATCTGACAGGAGTTCCCCATTTAGGGTGACCCAGTCAGTTGCGTGAATCCAAAGACTCTACGGCCCTGCTTGATGTTAGACCACTGCACTAAGCAGACAACTTTAATTAGCGAGTAGACAAAAAACTGTATTTGTGCTAACAGCTCCTTTCTTCAAGAGGTGTAAATTTTCTGAGAGAGGGAAACTGGAGGCAAAAACAGAAGATCTCTCATCTAATAACTTGGATGAGCTGGGGTATTTCACACCAGAATTGACCAAATCAGACGTGGTTTTATCAGCCCTAATAGTCCACAGAATAAGAATGGGAAAATTAGTTGATGAATACTATGCTGAATAAATAAGATACAGTATTCTTACCTTTGTCCTCGCTTCCAAACGTTCTTTAGCAACAGAGCTGGCAGTTGACTTTGGGAGAATCCGAGTAATCTTGTCTTTACACCATTCGACATGCCTGTCAAAAGCCTTGATACCGAACGATCTCTCGCAATGAGGACATAGTTCTTGATCTGTCAGTCTACGCATCCGCCCCTTCAAGTTCTCGATATGCCCTCCTTCTGAAGGGATTTGTCTTGCAGCTTGAATCGTTTCCATCAGCTGCAAGTGCTTGTCCTTCCACGTTGTGTCAGCTTTTCTAATGGGAGATTTGTCAACTTTGACAGACTTTGACAGCATTGGTAGAAATTCTGCAAGTTCCGTTCCTTGTAATCGTTGCTTGGATGAATCAAATTTCTTCCTCTTCCTCATAAGAGTTTTTTCACAGACTTTTGAATGCTTCGCCAAACTCTCAGGTTTGAAAGTGCGATTGCAGATTGTGCATGGCAACAATATGGGAGGAGTAGAACTTTCATTAATTGTTGACATTGTATGGATCCAGAAGAGACAGAAGGTCAGCAAAAGAATCTACCTGAGTAATCACAGTCACAGATTAAGTGAGGCACAATGGACTGATTTGGGACTGATAAGACTTGATCAAGTGAATTATTACACTGCTTGATCTGTTGATCACACCAAAGAAAAGTTAGAGGTCCAAACGAGCATTAGAAAACTAGTTATGAAAAGGCACAAAATAACAGAGATTTAATTAAACAAAACAGGTAGCCACGATTAGCAGGAAAAGTGGGAACATTATCACGAATAGCAAACCAGTATAATAACCCATTCTCACCCACGAGTTTCTCTGTACACCTGTCTCGGAATGCAAAATTCTGCTGATAACTCAACCCAATTGACAGGGACAAGCTTCATGATAACACAGATACGCGATGAAATTGGCTATTTGAATAAGAGAAAAGAAAAGTTATGTACGTTTATTGCACTCACGATCCGCTTTCACAGAGCAATATGCTGTACGGGCAAGGCACACAGTCTCCATTTTCAGACAGTCGATTTCAGTTCTTGTTTGCTCTATCTCTTTTCTTCACGATTGCGTTCAATCTTTTTTTCTCTTTTCAACGAGTCGAGCTTGAGCTCTCGTTAAGTTCATCCTACAGTTGCCGAACTGTGCAAATAAAGTAGTCATTAAACTTTCCTCTTAAACATAGGCATTTCGTATACACCGAAACTCATTTAGTTGCATAACTACAAGGCACTTAAAGGACAAAAGAGGCCACATGTCATATATTTACCTCGCATCTCGCTTGCCCCTCTCCTCCTACCCTCTTCCTGTCTGTAAACATAACCTCAGCAGTTTACCGCACTCACTACTGCAGTGACTTTTTCTTGTTATCAAAGAATTTCTGTGTGGAAAAATCTTTTTCTTACTTACCTACTTGGTGTTGCACACTACTTAAGGAACACTTTAACTCGCGGATTGTGCTACCAAGCTCCATCAAATTTCAATCACTCATGGATTTTTGAATTAGCTGCGTCAACCTTCAGCATGAATCTCTTTCAGTTAAGTGCTAAAATTTTTACGAACAGTTTCACCAATGCAGGAAGGAACTCCCTTAGATCAGTTTATTCTAGTTCCATAGGTCTAGACAAACTGTACCCAAACAGTTCTTTAAAACTCACCACGCCCACGCAGAAAGACTTACCGGACGACCCTATCAAGAAGTTCAATGGTTACATCCCAGTTGAGCAACTATCCATCACCTACAGTCGCAGCCCTGGGCCTGGCGGTCAAAGTGTAAACACATCTGATACAAAAGTAGATTTAAGATTTCATTTAGCCTCAGCCAAATGGCTGCATGAAGATGTTCGAAATGCGCTTCTCAGTCACAAATCCATCAAGTTGACAAAGGAAGGTTTCCTAGTGATACGGTCTGATAAGACTCGTTCTCAACACTTAAATTTAACTGATGCCATGGACAAATTAAGGACCTTGTTATTGAATGCTCTACAACCCCCTAAAGTAATGTCTCCTGAGTCGCTAGAGAAGCAGCGTAGAGATCGTGAGAAAGCAAGCAGGCAACGACTAATTGAGAAGAGAATGAAATCCCTTACCAAAATGGGAAGGAACGATCCCATGATGTAAATTTTCCTTAGATTAACTCTTTTCAGTATATCTTGGATTGTTTTTATCCATATGTATTTTGATGGCACTATGTAATAAAGAATAATTTGTTTTATTTAAACACTTTTTTTTAGTTTTCTTGTACCCTCTACAGAAACTTATATCGAGAGGGGAAGCCCAGTCATCTGAGCATAGGAATTCACGTAGTTTCCCACCTAGATTCTGATAAGGATCTGGCCAAAAGTTACTTCTTACAAGCATCAATGGTGAAACTACCAGACCACGTATCTCAGTTTGCGGCAATCTAGACTTCCTGTTATACTTTCTTTTTACAAGGAAAGTCACTTATCGTCAATTTTTGAAAACTGCCATAATTTTTCTTCTTGCAAAGAAAACTCCGCGAAAACTTCAAAAAATGAAATTGATTGGTACTCTATCAAAAAAATAAAATGGGAGCAGAGATTTTTAAACACCGCAAACGAGATACGTGGTCTGGTAGTTTCATCATCTATACATTAATAGAAAAAGTAAGGAATTTTAGAGGTAGGAACTGAGAGCTGGAAAAAAAGAAACTGAATGGATTTGTAGTAGATCTGCTTCATTTAATTATGCTCATAAAATAAAGATTGAAGTCAAAATTTAACAGAGCAAAATAAAAGTGTATGATGTCTAGAAATGGTAATGAGAGGAAATTGATAATGTAGATATTATTTGTATCAGTTAGTCCTCGTGGTTAATCATAATACCTAATATTCACAGAATTATGAAAATTTTCATGATAGTGAAAGCAATCACCAACAGGAATGATAGGAAAATCATGACAGATCACTCCCAGGCGAAAGTCAAAAATTACTTCGGAAGTAGATAGATTTTAAAAGTAAAAAAAATTATACTATGAAAAAAATCTAATTCTTGGAGCACTGATGAATTTTCACAAGGAACAACTAATTATTATCAAAAATTCTTGTTGATTACAAATTTGAATTACTGCTGAGCCTACTTTTAAGAAGTTATCGTACTTTATCGTTTATCCATTTTGGATCCGTTTATTTTTTACATTTTTCTTTTTGCCTGATTTCTCAATAAAAAAAAAAATCAATTTAATCGGGTCTTACAAAAAAACTTGATCCGCTCAAGCAACTTTCTGTCCGTCAAAAAAAATCCGTCTCAGACAAAAAGTTTTACATTTTTCCTTGTGGTAATGTCTGAATTTAGGAAAAAATGTTAACTTCAACTTCATTTTGACTTGATTGTTGCTTGGCTCAAAAAGCAATAATTCACATTTCAGGTTGAACATAGATATAGGATTGAAGCTCCAAGGTAACTAATTAATACTTCCATGGAAACCTCAATAATATTGAGAGGAAGCAATACGCATCACTCTCCTAAGACAGAAAATGAATTTTTTGTTATGCCAGAATCACTTCAACTAATGCCACCTAGTAACCTGGAAGAGTTATCCAAAAGTCCAGCACCACCCCCATAATCCCTGGTGTTTCTTCCCCTTTTCAGAGTTATAGCACTTAAAGTTTGGATCGTCACAAAAGTAGCTTCCTTTCATATACATAGGAGCGTTTACAAAATTTCAAGTCTCTATCTTTATCGTTCAAAAGTTACATGGGTGATGGCTGGTGCGGTGGTAATGCATGACTTATGGACCACCCTGCAGAAGTTGATAAAATTGTTTAATTTTAATTCAAAATAATCAAAGTACAGACAAAGGGTAGGAAGGTCTGACTTTTCTCTGTATATTTAAGAAAATTGAGTCGTTTGCAGTTTCTGTAGCCGGGGATGTTGCACAATACTCACTATTTAATGCTATTTTTCTTTTCACAGTCTTGCTGCACACACTGCCTCAAATACTGAAGGAGTGCCTTTGCTTGACCTCAAAAATTTCTCTTTTTCTTATCTTGATGCCAGTGCAGTTTATCCTTGATGAAATATTTTTTTTTTTCAACTTATGGGATTAAGGAAAAAATATATTCACAGAAACGTCGTCTCTCTTATGATATATGCGAAAAACGCTATTGTGGCAGAAAACTATAAATTAAATGAATATATGAAGGGCTGAGTGAAGCAGAAAGATTCACATTAGAACTTACGAAAGAATCAGTCATCTATCATTATGACATTGGAAAATTAAACACAAATAAAAGGTACATCAGTAACCAGTAGTATATGAATATACACTTTTTTTAAAGCTGCTCAGTCACAAATATGCAGTCCGAAAGTTTTAACAGAAAAAAATAACATAGGTACATAGAATACAATTGGTAGGTAAAGACAAATGATTTCTTGATGAATTCAAAATGAAAAAACTGATAACAACAATTTTTTTTTAAAAACATATGGGTCTGATACAAAAACACAACAAATTAAAGATTCCTAATACATTTAAAATAACATTCTAGGAGGAACAACGAATAATCCTCACAGAAAACGTTATAATAATCATATCCTTGAAATATGAGACAAGATTTCGTTAAAATAATACCTTAAAGGATCAATTAAGAACTAAACAAAAAAGTGGGGGTTTTTTCAGCACTTAAAACCAGGTAATAACCTTTTGATGATTTAAAACTGAGAAATCTTAACAATTTTTAATAATATTTTGGTAGTCTCCATCAACTACTTTTTTTTTATTTTTGAGACTAAAGACTAAAATTTTAGGCAAACAATCTTTAATTAAAAAATGATGAGGTAATAGTTTTCCCACTTGAACAGAATAAAATACTTCCTTAGAGAGTTCTAGGATTTAAAAACTTTATATTGCACCATTAGGTAAAGTGGATTGCATTTTGCAAAAAGGAACCAAGGGCATTCCAATGTTGCTAAGACTGAGCAACTTTTTTCTCCATGCAAATATAGAGTGGTCATCGAAAGAAATTTTGTCTTTATTCCCGATATACTATAAATTCAATACGAAAATTACCTTGGTAAATTTAATTTGTTGCGAGATTTCCGTAATTTTACTGCAACGAATGTAAGTTGCACAATCCTAGCAACATTGGAATGTTCCTGGTTCCTTTTTGCAAAATGTAGTCCAAGTGGATTACATTTTGCAAAAAGGAACCACTATTTCTGGCTCATTTAAGAAACAACATACATGCCATTAGTTTCCCTATGCAGATATGTGCTTTTATAGGAGAGCCAGAGATAGATTTTACTGCAACGAATGTAAGTTGCACAATCCTAGCAACATTGAAAAGCTCCTGGTTCCTTTTTGCAAAATGTAGTCCAAGTATCAAACAGATTTTACATGTTTTGCTACTGGGCTCTCTCTGAGAACTAAATTACATGCGCCAAGGATGGTTCCCATTCTCTAAAACTTTTCCGCCAAAATTAGTTGTTTTTGTCTCCTGGATATATTTTTTTTTTTTTTTTTTCGAGTAGGGAATGTTTTGAAACAAATTATTCAACAAAATGATGCTCTTGTAAAAAAATAAAGAACAGAGTGAAATATGTTTTAAATTTATCCCGAATAATGTTCCGTATCAATAGTATGAAAAAAGTGGATGTGTGGGTCGGAACTGCTCCTTAATTTCTACGAAAAAGTGCATACCAGAAAACTCAAATGACGATGATGTGAAGGGGAAAATCACTTCATTTTTTTTAGGACAATTTCTGTTGCTGAGAACACTATCTAATCAGTTTTACACTGCCACAACGAATTATGGTGACTTTAAAAGATTGAAAATAAGGGAACGATTTTAGACTTGAAATCAGAGTACAACTGCTCGAAGAAAAAATGAAAGTTTACAACTTCAATCATATCAAGTTCAATCTTTAAAAACAGTAGGCCTTTCGGTCATTTAAAAAATTTTGACTGACACCACACATTTATCTAAAGAAAGATTATTTTGAGATACTTGAGTTTACTCACTAAGTATTCTCTAGAGAAGTTATGGGTCATTTTTTTGAAGTATGTCACAAATATGAATTTCTTACTAATCAGGGTTGCTAACAAAAAAGGATGACAAATTTAAGTCCATTCTGTAATTTTACAAAGATACTTTCAAGTGATACTTTCTTTTACCACATCCAAACAAAAAATTTGAGATGAACATTTTGGTGACAGAATTCTGTTCAATACAATTGAATTTATTTCTTTAATGCTCAATCCCTACAAGTCCCTGTTTTAAGGTTCCTGCGGTCACCAAGCAACCATAATATTAGCAGATTAAAAAAACATAAAGCGAAACTCACAGCGTGCGCATAGATTACCTTGAACCCATGGAAAAATTTCAAAAGCTTGCTAGAAATTTTTAGCAGACTGCTGTAACATACAAACCCACACAGATATCTGCATAGTTACAATAGGACATTTGAAAACTGATACAGCAAAGTTTCATTTTGACATTTTCAGAGATCAAAAACAATTCTCCTTCACATGGAAAACACCAAGACCATCCTATGAATATGAACTCAAAAGAATATGAAAATAAAAAAAACGGGACTCCAAAAATATTTTATATTCGTTACTTTTTTTAAGTCCCAGTTTTTTTCTGCTTCAGTAGTCAATTTCTGACCAAACAAGCTTAGCTTAGTCTCAATTACTGAAGTAAGTATGTGCGTCTTCCAAAAAAAGAAACCAACATAAGATTGCTAACTTCCTTTGTTTTAAAGCAATTGCCCAAGTCCTAGAATTCAACATCTTCCAGAGATAGAATGGAACTGGTAAAAATGTGTCTCTTCTCATATTTACTTGTTTTAATATGGGCGCATGGCAAAGTTTTTTTTTTTTTATTTTTATTTTTTTTAATCAAATTTCAATGTGATGAAGTGAAAAAAGTTGGCAATATTGCAGCAAATGATGTCTGTCTTTAAAAAAAAAAAAAAAAAACAGAAATTTCTAATTTCGGAGGGTTTCAATAGATTTACATGAGTATTTGTTTATACTGGAAGCTACTGCTTCTTGAAAATTAAAAGATGGTTAGAACTCGCGTCAGATAATAAGTTGGCAGTTGTTTACTTCTGACTGCCGCACACAGTAGATCAACTTGGCAATACCTCCTCTGAGGAGAAAATTGGTTTTCGGTACCACCGTTGTCACACTTGGTCTATCCTCAATCACTATTGGATGGCGGCAGCGCAGTCACTTGAATATGGAAGGTAAGTAACTGACAATTTATCTAAAGTGAGTTCTAAAAAAGCTCTTTACTCCACCAAAAGGGCAGGGCAGCAGGAAGGTGGGCTTTGCAGGAGAAAAAGGAGCAGGGTATTCAAGATCTCTCGTACAGCATTAAAAAGTTAGTTTCATAAATTTTAGTGCCCAATTTTTTCCCCAAAACTGCACAGGGGAGGGAGGAGCGGCACTAAAGCACATATTGAACGTCATAAGCAGACGTAATCTAATTTGAAGAATGCAGTACCTCCAAAATGTGGTGCTTTAAAGAATACATACTTTTTCGAATAGATATAACTTCTACTTGGTGCCGGCAAATTTTAATACTTAGTGGAAAAGGGAAAGCCAAGCAGATAACTCAAAAATGCCATTCTGGAAGAAAGCTTGAGACGCATACTTTAAAAAGTAATTGCAATAAATTGCAACTGAGTAAGTTTATGGCGACTGAATTCACTCCAGCGCGTACATATTACTTTAATCAAAGCACAAGGAAATTTATCAAAAATTTAAATCAATCGAAATCAACGGAGGAGAAACTTCTCAACAAGAAACTTGTTGACAACTTTCTTTTTAGATTTTGATTTTGGTTCTAAGTAAATATCTTCCTCATCATCAGTCACAGTCATATTACGTAAATGCGTCTGCTCATGCTGCAAACAAACGACATTCCGTGTGAACGGTTTGTCACAATAGGAACACTGGTAGATAGATTCTTTTTCTGGTTCATCGCTCTTGCTGCATGAAAAAAAGAAAAAGTGAACGAGGATTACTATTACATGATCGTCAGTCCATTCTTCAAAAGATGCAGTAAATATTAAAATTAGATTCAATTGATTTTAATGATTAAAATTCTTGAACACACACACACAAACAAAACAGGACACACTTTCCAGAATATGGTAGCAATAAAAAAAAGAAAAATCACTTGTCTCGGTTGGTCACATTCCAAATTTCTGCTTTCTTCAACTTCTTGCTTGTTTCAACTCTAGAAACATGACCGAAAATCAACGGACTCCACATAAAGTGAAGAAATTCAAAACATCCTATGCACCTTAAAAAGCAAAAATTCCTGTGTTTTCAAGAGCTATTTCCGCAAAATTGCCAGGTATAACAGCACGCAGCACGCACAGAGAGGGTTATCATTCAGTGCATTTAAATAGAAATGAAACATAGCATTTCCACCAATTTATTTAAACAATACATTATATCTACATTATTTTGTCGACTGTGCTCCAACAATGGAATGAGCAGCAGACAGGGCAGCATTTTCACAGCAGTTAAGCAGTTTCAGCCATACTTTGCATCCAAGTGGATTACAGATAACTCAGAATATTCGTTCAATTATTTTGGGGTTAAATATAGGTTCTATCTTCTCCTACAGAAACGTAAAGAAAATTCCTCAGAGTATAAGCATTTCCAAGAACAAGAAAAGCTAAATAAAAAGCAAGTGCGTTCCACACTGCACAAACCGTGTTCTTTGGCCAGAATCAAGAGGCCAAAAAAAGGAAATTCTCGGCCTAGAACAACATATTAACAAAGTTTGAAGAAAATATCATGATCAAAAGATTAAGAAGCGAACGTAGGCGTATTGATATCCTTCTAAGTAGAGGGAAAATGCATACTCTCTCATCAATAACTAGTGTTGCTTGGGATGTTTTGAATTTCCATCATTTACTTATTACAACAGATAGTTTACTTTTTCTTCATAAAAATAACTAAAAATCTTATGAGATCGAGGAAAAATATTAGTTGGTTTTTACTTTTTTTCCAAAAAAAAAAATAATGAAATACAATAGGCTTTTGTTTGGGCAGGCTTGAGCGGAAAGGATAGATTTGGCAAAAAAGCGTGATCAAAATGCAAGCCTGGTTGCAAATGCCTAGTGGACATCTCATTACACTTGAAGTAGCGAGTGCGGCAGGGAGGATGCTTATATACTTCAATGATTTAAAATCAACAAGATCCTTGTTCAAATTTATCGATATTTCATCATTTTGATAGTGTAAGTTTTTTAATGGCTTTTTAGATTTTTCAAATACTTACCCAGAAAGAGACCAGGCTGAATTGATAAAAAAATTGAAGAGTCCACTGTAAGAGCAGAAATTTGAAACATGGCAATCAAGACATTTTTTCCCTCTACAGTAGAAACCTTTGTTAAATTTTTGACGTAAGTGCTATTTATCTTAGGGTTTGGTTGCATTTTCAAAGTTAAGACTTTTGACGCTTTAATTAATGAGCGGTTTAATTAATTTAGGTATAGTTTATAGTTAAGCATCATAGTATAATGAAAAACAATAGTTATTACGTCAAAAGTATTCATTTTTATTTTCTCTCTCTTTTGTTTCCTCTTTTAAAAAAAGCAATGAGATGGAGCTAAAAAAGAAAACCCATTTCAAGCACTGATTTTTCCGAACGATATACAAAATGAACAAGAAAAAGTTTTGGGGAAAAACAAATAATAGATGAAAAGGATGGACAGTTGTATGTGAATTCAAATTATATAATTGAATTCACAAAGATTAGTGGGTATACGTGGAAGTGTAAAAAAATTTAAGAACTTTTTTAATTATTTTAACGGGTGTCTGAAATAATTTATTTACCACAAGTCATACCCCAAAGAAAGAGAGGGTCTCAAAAATTTCTTCTTGCAGTATCCTCATGGAGCAGTAGCTGACAAAACTGGTAAATTAAAATTCTTGACTTGTTCTATTTTCCTAAAGTTATTCAAGAATTTTTCTACTACCTATAAAAATTAGCAAAATAGATTTAGAAAGGATAATCTCGCTAAATGTTTCTGTCCTACATTCATTCATCTCTGCTCGCTGGATATCAATGACAATTAATCTTTGAAAGGATAAACTCAAGACCTAACACTTAACACAATTTTATTCATGTCTTCTCTCACTGAAGATCAAGAATACTTAGTTCCTCTCTCTCAAAAAAAAGACTAAAAATGAATTAACATTGAGGGGTTTTTTTTTTCCAAAATTAATTTGTGTCTTTTTTTAAGGAGCATTTCTTGAAGAATTTTTTCTCTCATACAGAATAATTTTAAATTGGTTGATTCGTATAAGTAAATTAGAATGCTAAAACTTTAAATGCTTATCAAAAACAAGTTGTTTCTCTTACAAAATAGGTTCAAGATGAAAGAATTCTGTATTTTATCTTTTCCCGTCGAATTTTACTACGCTTTCTTTCACTGGGTTTTAAAAATAGATTGTCTTCCTAACGAAATGGCTTTAAAATGAGTGAACTTGTCTTTCATTCATATTTATAAAAAAATTGTACGTATTCATTTTTTACTCAAGAGAAGAGAAAAAGGATAGTACAGCTTAAAAGTATAAAACAAAACTTAATAAAACAAAAATTAAAACATTAAAATTGTGAAAAAACAAATTTTAGATTCATCCCTACCTGGCATCAGAAGGCTCGCCGCCGCTTGATTCTGAGGAGGATGAATTTCCACCTTGCTCATCCTCACTAACTTGCTCTGCACTGAGACATTTCGTATGGCCACTTGACGCCTTGGCTGTCATGAAAATGGCTTCACATTTTTTGCAAGTGTATATCATTCCCTGGCTGGGAATTTTGGTAAGAATGAAGTATTTCTCTAAGTCTTCCTCTGGAATTGAGGTTAATTTTTTTACTGGCTTAGGGGTGTCTTCATCACTGCTGGAATCGATTTTGTTGACTTTCTTCTTTCTTTGAATCGCATCTGTCGGCTTTCTGCGGTTCCGTTTTCTTCGAGAGGGAACTTCGAATGGGCTTAGATACTTCTTCTTTTTTTTGGTTGGGGGAGATGAGTTGGCTGATCTGGGAACATGCAAAGAGTTAAAAGGTTACCACCCAAGGAAACTAAAGTTTATTGAAGGAAGGTTCACAATTAAAAATTTCTCTTTGTTTGCATAATTGTGTAGTCATAAAACCAATCAAGTTTAGTAAACTCAAAAACTTAAACGTCCAGTTTTCTTCCTCTGTCAAGATGCACTTGAGGTAAGTAAACTTGAAAACTTCAATTTTCTATCTTTTCCTTCTGTTTGATTGCACTTCGAGAAAGTATTCGTCCTAATATGAGAAATCCCAATACTTCAGAGAGAATTATTTTTTCTTTAAAATCAAATTTCCGTACACCTCTGTAATTCCTGACCATTTTACGACCATTCATACTGTCACTAATGATTCATATGACCTCTTTCCAGTGAAGATTGTTGCCATTAATGCAGAGGACAGCGTCACCAGACATGTTTTTCAAAAATCGATTTCTTTGATAATACTAAATGCAAGTTTTTAGGAACCAAGCAAGCATTATCACTTCTAATCTACCACATTAAAAGACTGAAACATGATTTTGAAACATACACAATTGCACGATCATTCTAGGGTATTTTACTTACAATTTCTTTTCATCCGTGGTGGAGCTTCCTTCACTTTCGTGGCCTTTCTCTGCAGCTTCAGGTAAGGTACTGTTTGTTACATTTGGGACTCGTTCTGCATCAGGTTTACTAATTTGACTTTTTTCTTCAAGAGTATGATTTTGAGATGAATTCATACTGCCTGGTTTCTTTGGGAAAGGTCGACTTCCCCGTCTGGGCCCAGGCGGTCTTGTAAGAGATGGAGTAGGGGTCTGTTCTTTCTGGTATTCAAGGCTCAAAGGTTCAGGGTCTAATTGCTGTGCTGCAAAATTTGAGCCACTGTCAACCCTACATCTTCCCAAAGAGTCATCGTTCGAATTTGAACATGTTAGTAAATTAAATGAAATTATTGCAGGAGGATTAATGGTAGGTGGTTCTGATAGTGCACTGCTATTCAATCCATTCTCATTACTTGCAAGATGAGATAGATGATTTTTCCCGTCATCACTCACACTCAGCGTCTGTAATTTAAAAAAATTGTTTGAATTATTGAATTGAGAAGAAAAGGTTGGGGGGGAGAAGGAGATAACTATTTCTGGCGGCAATATTTCGAAATGATTTCTCACCAAAAGTTGATGAACATCAAAACTTCAAGCAAATTTTGCTGATAAATACTAATTTCATTCACATTCAGAGTGTTTAAGAAAATTGATCCATTTCAAACATGACCACATTTTAGGTGTCTCCCTCTTAAAAATACTTTTTTAAGACACCAAAATTATGGAGAAAACCTTTTCAAGGATGAATCTGGCTTTAAGAGCAATATGTACTTAATTAAAGGTTTTGTAACTGATTTTCCCTCAAAAGACAGTTAAAATACATAGGTTGTCCCAAAAGTACTGCACGTTTTTTTCTTATTGACGAACGGTAGTAGATATCAAAATGCGGTTTGTGTAGTCTTAAAGACCGGCCAATTACCGATAAAACAAGACAAATCCGAGCTCTCTAAGTCAAAAATTGACCAAGTTACAGCGTTTTGAAAATGACTTGTAGAGGGGACCCCTACGGAATTTTCAGGTTCTTTTCTGGAAAAAACAAAGAGTTGATTGTTTTGTTTTTTTTTGGACAAACGGTAGCAGATATCAAAATACGGTTTGTGTAGTCTTAAAGACCGAGCAATTACCAATAAAACAAGACAAATCTGAGCTCTCTAAGTCAAAAAATGACCAAGTTACAGTGTTTTGAAAATGACTTGTAGAGGTGACCCCTCCAGGATTTTTAGCTTCTTTTCTGGAAAAAACAAAGATTTGATTGATCAAAAATTCTACAGAGAAATCGTCACGATCGAATGAAGTTGGTAACATGATATCAGCCCAGACCTTGCACCCTGCGATTTTTGGTTATTCCCCACGTTGAAAAAGGGCTTAAGAGGCAGGAAGTTTAACTCCATCAACGAGATGAAAAGAGCTGTTGAAACTTTCTTAAAGAACATTAGGCAAGAAGAATTCGAAAAAACCATCTTTGAAGAATTGGGAAGAACGGTTGCGGCGCTGTGTGGCAAGAGATGGAGGGTATTTTGAGACGGAAACTAGTGTCCAGTCATCCAGTGAAGAAGAGTAAATGCTAGTAATCTTGGTAAGATTCTGCAAAATTGATTTAATAAAACCACTTGAATCCTTAATTCTTTGTTTTTTTTTTCCAGAAAAGAAGCTGAAAATCCCGTAGGGGTCCCCTCTACAAGTCATTTTCAAAACGCTGTAACTTGGTCAATTTTTGACTTAAAGAGCTCGGATTTGTCTTGTTTTATCGGTAATTGGCCGGTCTTTAAGACTACACAAACCGCATTTTATATCTACTACCGTTCGTCAATAAGAAAAAAACGTGCAGTACTTTTGGGACAACCTATGTATATATAAAGACATTGTGAATCAATATTTTTTTTCTGAAAAATCAAAAGAAACTACTGTCTAAATTGTCTTTCAATAGCTTCATGGCCATTCACTTACATCTGGTAATTTTTTTTTTCCTATCACAAACTAATTATCCCTTGTGCTATTAGTTTAATTGACTTCAAGCAAGATACTAAAAGAAGCGTAGAACTTATTTTTTTCTAACAATACCCATGATTCTGAATGAGTTGTTAGTTTCCAAAAAAAATACTTACATTACTAGAAAGGAATTTCTCTCTCAAAACTTTCTGAGTAAAGTGAGCGCTTTCCACAAAAACTTGAAAGTCATCAATTTTTATGACACAGCGATGACAGAGAACTTTCGGGAGTGGATCGTTGCTATAAATCTGCAAATAAATTTTAAATTTTAGATCAACCAAAGCAATTAGGTACAAAAAAAAAATAAAAAAAACTGGATACTGTGAAACCAATGCATAAAATTAACCTATGCATAATGTTTATCTGTCAATATCTATATCTGTTCCCCCGATCCGATGACATTGTACTTACGCAGATCAGAGGGGGACTATGCAAAGGAGCAGCGCAAATCTAGGAAACATTCAGAAAGTAGTGAAACAGATAATCTGGGAAATTTGTCGCCAGCTCACGAAATTCCAAGGAACATCTTGTTATCAGACTGATCTATACCTATCGACCTGGGATTGTGCACTTCAAGTTGATGTGACATTTATCCTATTTTATCTTTCTTCTGTAATAAGAGCGTTTCTGTGCCATTTCTTTCAGTAGGTACAAATAAATAAAAAAGGCAGTTAGGGTGAGGTACAAAAGGCGATGCTTGAAGGATAAAAAAGCACCTTCTTAAAAAACACTGTGACCTGATATATACTCAGTACCTGGTGCTTTTTGTGATTGAAAGGTTTATGCCTCTCACCAATTTAGCCAGGAACAGCTGCTGCTTCCATAAATCTTTCGGTGCCCCACACAGGTGACTGAAGATGGAACAGGTAATAAGAAACCATTGCAGTCAGCTATTTGACAGAACTTCGAAAGATCATAACTTTTTGGTCATTCATTTTTGAAACTTGATATTTCACAGTGATTAGTCTCTTTTGGTGATCTAACACCCATGAGATTGTTAAGTTGAGATTTAGCAGTCCATATGCTCTAGTTTTCCCTGCACACACCCCAGGCTACCGACCCATTCTTTCATCAGAGAAACATTTGGCGCAATCTAGATTGTGTTATATTTTTGTGCACTAGTTGCTACTTACCATGATGTTTAGTAAACCAGAAATTTTCTGAACATACTTTTCATACGTTTGGTCGAGGATTGATATGAAAACTCCACTACTCGAACCGCATAATCGACAAGTGTTTTGCTCGTTGTTGTGCGTCATGATCACAGAGCATTAAGTTGAATTTCGAGAGTTTCACCAAGTACAGACTACAAAATCCACGATCATAACAGTTTTAGGCAAAATTCTTGAGTTGTACAAGCAATAGTAAAGGCGTGGAGAACATGAAGTCCAGTGAGTAGTTTGGAGTAGATGGAATGAACCATGATGTGATCAACTCAATGGACTATTCTCAAAATTAGAGAAAAGAATGTCTTCAGTACTGATCGAAAAAATGTAAGTTTAATACACTAAAACACGATAAAAGAAGGGAAACAACGAACAGAACTACAGACACGCATGATGAAGGGCCGGGATGTAATGTATAAGGGGAAATAAATAAGAAAACCTAACCTCATCTAAAACCATAACAAAAGGAAAAGCTCGATAACTCGACTTTCGACTTCAGCTGATTCGAGATATGAGTCATATTGGTTTTGATTTGACACTTGACAGATAACAGATTATAATTCGTGTTTTTCGCCGAAACTTTTGAAATTATTGGTGCTTTTTTCTAATTTATAATGTGGATACGTCTGCTATCAACGAAGTTTGATACAGACACAGCCTTTGAGCGTTAGTCAGCCGATAAATTTCATCTCCTTTTTGTAACCTGTCACTTCTAAGGATCAGTTCTAGCTCCCCTCAAAAATGGAAGCGGTTCCAAGGCTTCCCATGATATACTTCGAACTAAATACTAGTCCAGAATCTGTAGACTTTGGCTCAAAATTGAAACAGGTAATCAGCGCTTCTAATTTCTATCTAGAGTACAGCCTGTTACATTTACTGTTACGTGTTGCTCGGCTAGCCCTCTGGGGCACACTCTGTATCGTCAACCATGATTCATAACTCATTTTACTGTCCTTGTTTCCACTCCCATAATTTCTTGTTTTGATCTTTCCAGTACATTCGAGATCACTATCATGAGAATCCAGAAACTTACATGAAAGAAATCTACAGTCTAGAATCATTGAGAGCTGCAGCTATTCGCCCTCAAAGGGATGTCGATGGATGCTCCACGTTGAAACAGTATTACTGCCAGTTACATTTCCTGCAGAGTCGCTTTCCTATGTCGAAGGATGGAAAAGCTGCTGTCAACTTCACATGGTATGTTCCAGTATTTTGAAGTACCATTTTCACACTAGTAATTTTAAATAAAAGGTTGAAAGGAGGAATAGGGCTGTTCGTATCTTCTGCCAACTGCAGACCTCTGCTGTCTCCAATGTTCCCTTCATTCATATGCACACAATAACCATCACTTCTGTTTACTTGCAGGTGTATGAGGTCATTAGAAAGCCTCGATTAGGATGCCAGGTTTCTTATTACATGACATGTTTGTTACTAGAACTCATATCAGATATGTGGGTAGTCATTTACTTTCTGTTTATAAGTGACTACGTTACTATTGTCCAGGAGTAATCATAGATTGACTACGAGCAATGATGCCACTGTGCGCAGATATGTTAATCAGTCCACCCTATTCAACAGTTAAAACTAAACGACTGTCAACTTCTCTGATATGATCTCTATTCAGAAACATAAGTACAAGCTGTTCTAATAACCATATTAGGTTGTTGGCTGAGCATTCTTCTTATTTGTTACCATTCGATTTGAAAATCTTGAGTGATTACATCCAAAGATGTAAAGACGGAGCGCTGAGAGCAAAAAATGAAGCCACCTCTCCTTTTGGTTAGAGGATTGGCGGCAAAATGGGGACAAGTTTTAAATTCAAACAAAGGGCGGGAATAGAATAAAATAGTGTAACCAAAGTATTCCAGGTTGATTCTTGCTCAAATTTACTTACCCTTATACTTTTTTTAACTTCAGACTATTTTTGGTCCACCATCGACCTATTAATCTCATTTCGGGGGTAACGATCATCTTGAACTGCACTGAATGGTTTGCTCGAATCTATTCGGCTCCCATGAGCAAAAGAAGTATTAACTTTATCTGAGATCCCTACTTGTTACCGAGTCAAAGTAGATTTATTATAAAAAGTGTCTGTCCCAACTTTATTGATTCGTTCGTGTCTGGCATTTGAAACAAGTTTAGAACAAGAAATTCTGCTTGCCAAGCATGGATTCCTGTGCTCATTATCATACTCACATAAGCATAGAGCGCCAGGACGGCTTCTTTTCTTTCCCATGTCATTAGATACGAGTGCTTCATCTTTATGTATTTGTTTACTACGAAATGATCACCCACTTGTAATGTAGTCCTCCTTTAAAATGAGAAGGCAGAAGTTGAGCTTTGTACCTTCAGCTGTTTTGATACATATGAAGTAAAATTATTCATGAAATACTTTAAATTTTAGAGAAGAGTCGACCATTTTGTTCTAAATAGATGGCGCTTTATCCGTTTGCTACCCTAGGCCTTGCTACCTTTCTGAATGTCTCTTGTTGCATCTGATGTGCGAGTTGTAAATATTTTTGAACTATGTCACAGGAATGATCTTTACTCAAACTCACCAACAAGTTTACCGGATATACGATTTGAAATGGTGAATATACTCTACAACATAGGTGCCCTCCATTCTCAGCTTGGTGCTGCGGACAGTAGACTTACGGAGAATGGGTTGAAATTAGCATGTACACACTTTCAATGTGCTGCATGGGCATTTCAGGTAGATGTTCATGTGTTCATCTTTTAGTCATTTTGAAAGACTTTACTGCATCTTTGAACATAACTGGAGCTCTGAGATTTCAAGGTTGATGAGCTTAAATCAGTTTAAATCCATTATCAGAGGACAGGTCACAGAGGAATACAGGAGTTCGCAAAATTACTGGGTGGCTTTGATACGCAATATGGACCTTATAGATTCCAATATAGATCTGGCTTTGCAACAAGAATCTTCTATAAATAATATATAAAATAATTACATATAAAATATTGTCCTTATGCAACATTGCAATGGTACCCCTTTCTTAATTTTGAATTATTTGCACTGAGGTCCCTTCTCTGAAATACGGTCTCTTTTAAGTCTTAGTAATGGTCAGTACTTCTTTCAAACTTGTATTGTTTTTTTTTTCTTTTTTCCACAGCATGTTAAAGACTCCTACCCGCAAATGCCTGGCATCAATGTTGCGCCAAATGTCATGCAATTCAAGCATCAGATGTGTCTAGCTCAAGCTCAAGAGTGTATTCTCGAGAAAAGTATGGCTGACAATAGGAAGGCAGCTATCAATGGTAAGTCCTAGTTGCTGCAAATAATATTATAGTGCTTTCAAAGATTAGAGATGGAACTGTCATTTGTCCGCCAAGTCTGACAACACCAGCAATAGACCAGAAGGAGAAAAGTAGAAAAACCATAGAAAGGCTGGGTACGAGGTCTGTTAGATTAGAAACCGGATTTTGGTGATAACTAGCCCAGTGTGCGTCCGAAATAGGTTTTCTTGGACTTTCCTGATAGCTGAAAATATACTTAAGAACGTTACGTTCACAGATTTTATTTCTTTTGATCCGTGTCTATTCTATGCCATCTTGAATACGAGTATGTCAGGTGCGTTCTGCGATTATCATCATGCAATCACTGATAGAGCAAAGATTTAACATTAAATTTTGTTTTAAACTCGGAATACCTCGTTCCAAAACTTTTGGGTTGCGAAGTAAAGATTACCAAGATCATTGTATGAGTTGTTCTCACTGTTTTAAGTGGGTTAAACGATTCAAAACTGGTCAGGAGTTCGTCGAAGATGAGGAGCATGGGAATCGACCATCAACGGCAACTGACATTTGTCCTGTGGAAAAAGTGCAGGCAAATGTGCTTGAAAATGGTCGTTCCGAGCTTGCTGAACAGTGTAATATTTCTGAAGGCTCTGTACATACAATTTTGATAGAATATGTAGACATGCATCGAGTTTCAGGTACACTTGCCCCTTGATTGTTGTCCGTTGAACAAAAATCCAACCTAATGTCAATTTCCCTTTCGCTGCTTGAACGTTCTAACAATGATCCTACATTATTAGATAGGATCATTTTTGGTGACAATACTCGAGTGTATGGCTACAATATGGAGACAAAACTCCAATCATCCTTGTGAGTTGAAAAATGTAGTGCAAGACCGAAAAAAGAGAGAGAAGCTTGGTCAAACATAAAAATTGCAGAACACCCATGAGGTTGTCTTACTTCAAGCCACATACCAACAAAGCTAATCAGGATTTTGCAAATTTGTGAACGTAGCATTCTTAAATATATTTCCAGCTATCAGGAAAGTTCAAGAAAACCTCATTCGGACGCATTGTGGGCTAGTTATGACCAAAATCCGGTTTCTAATCTAACAAGACTTCGTACTTACAATACCAAAGTTTGCGGTTTGTCAAAAATACCAAAATTAACTGGATTTGTAAATTAATTTTTGAGTTATGTTATAAATTCGAAATGGGTTTGTCTGTCCCATGTCTCTATCTGGCTCTTTTGTTTTTTAGACGTTTACCTAAATGTTTGTATGTCTTACAGCAAAAGTGGCAGTTCAGATTGTTGACTATTACAATATGGCAATGAACATGATCACTACTCTCGAAGAAGAGGGGTCCACTCTTTATTCCATCGGCACTAAGCATCTCAAAGTAAGTGTTCAAAAATTCATCTGTTAAAACAGGTAATTCTTAGGGTTATCTCATATCTAAAATTTAAGTGTAGCTCAGGGATGCAGAAAATCTAAGCCTTATTACTTTATTGATCTTTTTTTCTTACAAAATTCCAAAGTAATGATCTTTTTCTTACCCTTCATTTGCAAATTGCTAAAATTTTGCAAAGAATGTGCATTTTTAATTGTGAGTTTGCCAAAAAATACTCGATTTCTATCTCAACTCGGCTGGAAATAAGTAATATTTGCGCTGGCTTACGAGGCCATCTTCTCCTTTTCTGGGAAGGTAATAGATTGGTGTAACAGTTCTTCTTGGAAAATCATTTTTCGATGCATCCGAAAGCAAATGCAATGCAACAATCAGTTGAGACAGTTTCCTTATGAATTCTCTAAATTTTCTCTTTTCTCTCCATTAGCGATGGCGGAGGTACGTTAAATTCAAAAGTGCCTACTATGCGTGTATATCTCTGCTGTACCAAGGGATGCAGTCTGAAGAGCAGCAGAAGATGGGTGAAAGAGTTGCTTACTATCAAGCAGCTTCCGACAGACTGCAGGAAGCTTTTAATCTTTCGAAAGATATTGAAAACCAAGAGGTAATTTCCATCTTATCAACATTTGTCGTAAATCCGTCAAAACAGAAGGCTTTATTTTATTTTATTCCTTTTGTTCCTTTCATCTTTGTATTTTGATGAATTTTAAATTGAGGGATGAACAGCAAAGTGAGATAAATGAGAAAACAGAGTCAAGTATGATAGTATGAATGAATGTGTATTTTAAAACAGTCGGAAAAATAGTCTTTTACCTTCAGGTTGAGTCTTCTGTGTGTATGGAGCAGAGACAAGAGACCCTCCAAAAATATCTTGGCAATGGTGGAAGCTTTTACTTTCAGGACTTCAAAATTAAACCGTTGACCTACCTCCTTGGTTGATTGTTAACAACAAGTTGGCAGTTTCGTTTTGCAAACAAACCGAAGTTTGGGAAACTTTTTTAGCACATAACGTCACCCGAAGCTCATTATCCACCAAGTAGGTAGGTTAACAGCCGGAAAAAGAGTGATGACTGTTGCTCCCTTATAATTGTCTATAAGGAAGTGTTAAATCCCCGAAAGTAAAAGCTTCCACCTGTCGCCAAGAGGCCAGTGGAAAGTCTCTTGTCTCTGGTATGAAGTTAAAAATACCCTACATGGGATGGTTGCATAGCACGATAAGTTAATATAAATAAGAAAAAAAAAACATGTTTGCCCTCTTCACTCTAATGTTTTTTTACGGAAAAATTTTGAAACATTGGTGTACTGACAGGT
The DNA here is from genome assembly GCF_918797505.1 of Bemisia tabaci. NCBI lineage: Eukaryota > Metazoa > Arthropoda > Insecta > Hemiptera > Aleyrodidae > Bemisia > Bemisia tabaci. The sequence goes on from NC_092799.1 coordinate 42,510,360, forward strand.
GGCTTACAGCAACGGTAGGTGGTTTCAGTATGAGTTACTTTGCAACTGATTTTCAAAATCTAAAGCTTGTCTTAAAGCTCCAAGTATGCCTAACACACAATTCTCTACTGGTCTGGCTGTTCCCTTTTAGTTAAGTAAACTGGTATGGTGAGGCTTATCGGCGTTGCGACAAGTCTTAAGGGCCATTCATAAAATATAAGAAGAGTTAATAAAGAAAAAAAAAAATTATATCACTTTGAAAATTTGGGGAAATTTCTCTGTAACAAAGGACTTGTCTGATACATAGCATGTATTTTCGTTGATTTCAATCAGCTGCCGATTTATTATGTAGAGAGTGTACTGATCTTATATTCTTTCAAGTAAGTACGGAAACACATCTGAATTGTATTAATCTTCGTTTTCCTTCTGATCCAGGCGGTTCAAGAAGCGCTGACTTTTACAATGGATGTAGTGGTGGGCAAAATGAAACCAGCTCAAAATGAAAATAATCTTATCTACCACGAGAAAGTCCCCGACAGAGAGGCATTGCCTGATGTGAAAGGAAAATCTCTGGTGCGAGGCATTGCTTTCAGCGTCAATGATACAGAAATATCTGGCCAAGATATTTTTGCCAATCTAGTTCCCATGAAGGCCCATGAAGCCTCCTCACTTTACAGGTAGTTATATTTTAATGTGTCCTTGCATATTGCGTTGCTTTTTCCCTCTTTCTGATTCCAGATCTAAATAATAATTGGGCCTCCTCGTGATGAAAATCTGCCATCCCTTATCTCTGGCAAAAGTTACTAAATCTCCCAACCACACCTCTATTTTTATTACTTTTGCTTGCAGAAAAACTAATTTTGAAAGTTATCGTATAATTGAATGTTCCTTGCCAAACCGTAAACTCGTGTTCACAGATATATTTCTATCCATTTAGAAATCTAGATCTGCAGCCTTTGGTAAATTCAGCTGTGAAAGTGGCTTTAAATTTCAATCATGTAGAGGATAATTTAAATTTTATTTTTCAAATATTGCTCTAGGTAGCCAGTTCCTAGCTACATTTAAGACTTTTATTGATTGCATTTGCAGACCAGTGGTGTAGAAACTTTTCAACTACGTGACCTAGTTGTGTGCTGGTCACGAGAAATGAAGGAATCCCTGCAAAAATGAGAAATAACAGGAGAACCGCCATGAATTTGGGACAAAATAGTGGAATCCCATGCAAAATGCATACTTTTAGTAGTGGTAAAGTCTAATTTTTTGGGTGAAAGATATTAAATATTGGTTAAAAATTAGAGAAGTTTGATTCAATTTTTGAGGAAGTCTCAAAACTTTCTGCACCCATGTTGCAGACTTTCCTATTTTGAGCAACAGTGTTCATGATTGACTTTGATAAAATTGTGTTATGACTTTTAAAGACTGGTGCCCCTCAGGTCTGTGTATTTTTGATCAATCTAGCAACTTACACCTAGCATCTTACAATTTTCAAGCTCATTTTTTATTTAAATTCATTTATTTTATAACTATATCCAACTGTTTTAGTGAGGAGAAAGCAAAACTATTACGCAGAGTGAGCGGAAACATCGACAAGAAGGAAGAGCAGTTGGTCAGTTTCATGTCGTCATTGCAGTTGGATTACCTGCACATTTTCTCGCAGATGGATAAAATCCCTCAGGTATTAAATTTCAATTTCTGTAGAAGTGATTTATAAGACCTTTTTGTTGGAAGGAACTAAAGGAATTTAACAAGAAATCTTAACCCTTTCCAGTCCGCAGCAGTTTTCCACGGCCGCCGTGGCAGGTCCACGTCTTTTTCCGATGTTGTCAACAAAGACAGTGGTTTCCAAAGGGTCCACCAAAGGCCGCCACTTGCTGGAGCAGTCAAATATACCCGACATCGGGCCTGCACAGAAGTTCAAACTTTTGGGCAACTATATACGACATCGGACCTAAACGCGTTATTTTTCACGGCGAATATATCTGACATTGGGCTGGAAAGGGTTAAAACCAAGGCGCAGTGGTTGTCAAATGAATGTTGTTCAAGATAACAAGAGTTTTGATACGTATGTTATGGAATATTCATTAATTTTGCTTTAAAAGGAATACATTCACACCAAACTCTAAAAGCTGTTGGCTACCTAGTAGACGTGTTTTGTTCGATGCAACAATTGTTTCCTACTACCGATTTTGTGTTATTTGCATCACTTTTTCACAACCAATGAGAGCAAAGCAGCTAGAAGTGAGGTTAGAAATCCTGTTAACAAATGCACACAACAGTCCTAACAAGCTCCGAGGACGTTCCAATTGTTTCGAAACAATGTTGCAAAAAAGTTGCCCAATTGCAGTGGCGTGGCGTGAATTGCGATATATCGATTGTCATACCATTTCAACCCATAGTAAAGAATCGATTATTAAGGTGTTCGCTGCGAACACCCTGTTTATCGATCCTTTTACATAGGTTAAAATGGCCGATCAATCGATAGATCGCAAAGCACGCCACGCCACTGCCAAATTGTGCAAAAAAAATAAACGAATAAAAGGAGGCCACGCCCCTTATCAGAAAGAACATCTGAACAAAATACGATTGTTACGAGATGCCCCGAGTTGTTACGTCAATCAAAATACGACTAGTGAGTTCAACTCAAAATTAGTATGAAAACATGAAAAAACTGTTAATTATGACCAAAAGAAGAGTAACATGTCACTTTCAACGTTTAATAAAATCAAATCCGAAAACAATTCCTGTAGATGAACTCTCCTCACCATTTAATCTATTGAGGTTATTTTCAAAATGTAAATTTTTTAGTGACCTGATTCATTGGATGAATTTATTATTTTCTCTTGCCCCCATAGGAGCTGATTGATAGCTGTGCAGCAATGACTGGGAAGACAGATGCCATTCAAAATTTGATCTCCTCAATGAACTCATTAGCTGAAGTGAGTGCTGAAGTTGAAGCAATGCTGTCAGAGACTTTTGAATTAATACAGGTAATTCATTTTTTTTAATTACGTTAGGGGTACCCAGAATCAACCGGACGGCCTTTTCTCTGGCCGTCTGTTTTAAACTATTGACTAATGAGTAAAACTCAATTTGAAGAGTTACAAGTAACTCCTAATGATACACCATGCCAAATTTCTAAGCATAAAACCTACCTGAAAAATGTTTATGGCTGTTTTGCTTAAACGTATCTCTGACGAGCATCATTTTTTTTTTAAAAATTGAACATTCCAGAGTGGCTCTAATGATATTCCAGAATGTTATAACCTCTGAAATATCCTAATGAGATGTGTCAGATGTCGAAAAGAAAAGGTCATTCTTTCATTCAATTTATCTTCATCAGATATATTTTATGATTTCTAAGGTTCTAAGATATAATGGTTCTGTTTTTGAACATATTCAATTTTTGCTGGGGTATTTAATAAGCGATCTCGTACTTCTTACTTTTTTTTAGTTATTCAAAAACTCTTTAAATACCCTTAAAGTTACCATAATTCCATGAAAATGTCTGAATTTTGTTTCACTTATCTTTCGTGAGCCATTTTTTCAGTAGGTAGCCTTGTCAGATCAAGAGTAATATAATGCAATAGCCTGGTTCAACAAAAAAACACAAGAAAAATACACTAAAGTATGGATATACAAAGGTAGATAGAAATTCAGCCTTTTTTGGCGTTTAGCCTCGTATACTCATGTTTTAGTGTATTTTTCTTGTATTTTCTTGTTAGGTTATCAACACTGAATTTTTCCACCTCTTTCAAGAGCAGACAGTTTTAGTATTACATTTTTTACACTACGTCACCCACTCCTCAGGCTAATGTAACAGTCCATGTAGTTAGGAGCTCTGTTCCTCACTCAAATCTTTAAATATTATTTTATCTTTTGTTATCGTTATTTTAAGGCGGAAGAGGTAGCAGAGAAAGAATATCAAGAGGTGATGGGGAGTCGGCCACCTTCAATTGTTGCTACAGACCTCACGCGAGAAGCTAACAAGTACCAGGAGGCCCATAAAAAGGCCTCGGAATCAAATGAAACCCTACATAAAGCTATGACGCTACATATAACGAACTTGAAAATTCTCATGCTGCCCCTGAATGAGTTAACTCAGCAAATACCGGTGTTACCTGCCTTAGGTACGTCATCTGAATGCATTTACGTCATTGACTGACATTATTACTCTCGTGTCAATGATCATGAATGTACAATTATAATTTCAATCAAAGTAGCAATGCTGATTGTAAGAAATCTTTGCTGAGGGATCAATTGGATTGCATTTTACAAAAAGGAACCAGAAGCATTGCAATGTTGCTAAGATTGTGCAACTTCTTTTATGTTGGAAGAAAACCCTGATTATCCATTAACAGTTACTATTTTACTTGCTAAAAACTTTAAATTTAAGACAAAACTTACCATGTAAATTTCATATTTTTTCATGATATCAGTAATCTATCGCAAAGTATGAAGTTACACAATCTTAGCATCATTGCAATGCTTCTGGTTCCTTTTTGCAAAATGCAATTCAATTTATTGTTTTGATTGCATACAGAGAAGCCTTAATGAAGGCAGGTATGACTTATGTCATTATACACAGGAGCCAATCATAACACATGCTGATAAGAATTTTACTGGAGATATTGATAACAAGGCAGTATCTTCGCTATCTTGATTCCTTGGGAAAACTTCTGACATTAAAGTACGTAACAAAAGTTTCAAAGTGCAATACAGACTTTTGAGGGGTAATCTCATTTAAATTGTTTTGCGAACAAAAATTACTTCCTATGTAAATGTCTTTGATTGGTGCCGAAATTTTTAACAAAAGTCACGAAAGTTTTAATGGACAAAAAAACACGACCAGAGCAAAAATCATGATTTTAACAGGTTTCCAGTGTATTTGTGTACGTTCCAGTACATGTAAACATATTTCTGTATCAGTACTTTCCAGTGTATCTTCTCTAAAAATCCCAACTTACTTTCAAATACATGTACATATCAAGAGGTGAGCCCCAGAGCTGCAGCAGTTGATGTCCCTTGCTGTGTTTTTTTGTCCAGTTTTTGTTGTATTTTTATATTTTCTCATTTTCTCATCATGCACTTTTTTTTTCAATGTCTGTCATGGTAATTTTTCAGAACTTTTTCATCATGCACTTTTTTTTTCAATGTCTGTTGTGGTTTTTTTTTCAGAACCTGAAGAGGAAAAAATTCTGAATGAGCTACAACTTCTTGTGAACAAAGTCGATGAAATGAAGCGCCAAAGATCAATGTTGAACAACCAGCTACGTGAATCAATCTGTAACGATGATATTACAAACACCTTAATAATCAAACAAAATGAAGATCATGAAAAAATATTTGCAGAAGAGCTTAAGAAACATGATAAAATTGTAAGTATAATGAAGTAATATTAGTCTGTCAGTTAAGAACAAAATGAGCCCTCTATAACAAATGTTTTGCTTAAAAATTTGGAGTAGCTTGCGAATTTTACCTTTAACAATGTAAAAAATATTCAGTCCAATTTTGGAATAATTGAAGAAACTTTAGGATTTTTATAAATGGGAAATGAGAGAACACCTACTCAACCAACAGCAGACAGGACCTAGTAAAATGGTTCATTTTAAAATGATAAAAAGATTGAAATTTAAGCGAGTTTTATTAAGTTATGTTATCAAGAAAAAGAATTTGGCACCAGCCAACAAATTTTACTATCATTTTACTATCATAACGTTCTTCACAATCCACTGATCTAGAAACCTTTAAAAATAATTAAACTTTTTATGTATGTGTCACCTTTGAGAAACTTAGGGCTGATAAATGTATTCTTCAGCATTGCAACTCAGATTTTCCAGAGAAAATGATGCAACACTGGATTGGTGTTTGAGGAGAACTCATCTTTCCTTGCTGACGGAAGGAGATGAAATAGACACACGCCCCCACATTCACGTTTCTTGGCTGAAAAGAACAAAAACCTCCAATGGATGGCAGCAAGCATTCCCGTGTTGTCCAATATTTGATTCATAAGAAGTGGGCATCATTCAAGCCTTAAGTCAAGGTTCACTTTTTAGCCCTGATTTCCTCAAAATTGACACATCAAAAATTTGATTTTTACCGCTCAGCGTTCTCAAAAGATTGTTTAATCCTATGAAATAATAACGGAATTTAACTCGTATGGAATTCTTCGCTTGACTTGCTGGTTTTCCTTGTAATTTGCTAGAAAATTCTGCACATAAAATTAAAAAAAATTCTGTGCAGGACCCTTTTTCATATCATTTCTCTTAATTCATCCTTCTAGAGATTGGTAATTTTTGTGAAAGACGACTTGTAACACGTATGTAAATGAAGAATTTGTTGAACATCTACTCACTGTTTGCTTTCAGGGATTTTTGTTAATTGTCTCCTCGGAGCCGGCTTTCGTAAAAAAAAAAAAAAATTTGCACATCTGAAATTTTGCCAAATACTGGAAAGCTATGAAACTGTCGCGGTTTTTTTTTTACCCGATAAATTAACAATTTTTGTTTTTTGTTTCTCGCCAGATTCAATTAATAGACCAAAATTTAGCTGCCCAAGAAAACATTCTACAAGCTCTTTCAGAAGTTTACGCCCAATTCGCTCCAACGCGCAAAAGAATCAACGAAGTCCTAAGGAAAAGGAACACCATGGTCTCAGCTCTATTATCCTCGTATGAAGCCTACGAGGATCTATTGGCTAAGTCGGGCAAAGGCCTCAAATTTTACAAAAAGCTTGTCACGAACATCAGCAAATTGTTACAACGTTGCAGAGGCACTTGCAAAGTTCAAGAGGAAGAGCGAGAGCAGATGTTGATGAAAAATGGGAAGCTCGTTCCGAAGCCTAAACCAGACAACGAGCCTGTGTCCAACAACTCAGGTCCAAAACTGAAAGACTACTTAAACTCCAAAAGAAACACCACACCCCCAACAACTAACTCCAACCCATCACTGAACACATTCTACAACCCAAATCTCTACCAACCTGGAAGCACCAATCCAACCTCCGCATCCCCTCAACCAGCCCCGTTCGTTGATCCTGCCTTATCTATCCCTCCAGTGGAAACAAAGCCTCAATGGGTACCCTCCATAAGACCTACACCGCTAGGATCTGAAGGTACTAATACACCATCTAAACCTCCGGAAATGCGTTCAGACTATCCTGCTTCGGATTCCTACCAACCGTATTCAAACGCCACTCCTTATTCACAGTACAATCCTTACCCTCAGAATTACAGTTATGACCCCAGCAAGTATCCCTATCCCCAATCGGAGAAACCTACTATCCCCACTGCATACCCAAATTCTGCAGAGCCCTCGAATAACTACATGAACGACTTGAAAAATGCCACCTACCCACCATCAGTGGGCACACCGGCATCTCAGTCGGGCGAAAATCCAGCGGCAAACACTGTTCCTAATTTTCCAAGTCAACCTTTATCCAATACAAATTACTATCAAGCTCCTGATGCAGGCAAGGTTGCTTCCGCTCAGTCGCAGATTCCGTACCAAAGCTTTACACCTCCCGCCTCTTTAAATAATCCAACTCAGTATCCGCAGCCTTACACATCAGCTCAAACTTCTCTCGAGTTATCACAAACCGTTCAAAATTACTCTTTCCCCGAAGCAGCAATGCAACAAGCCTCTTATCCAACTTATTCTACACCCACAACTCTGCCAACGCAAACAGTTACTGAACCCTCACTCTCGTATCCATCAAATACGGTCTATTCTAATCCTAACGATGTCTACATTCCAAATCATTACTCCGGCCTGTATAATCAGTATGAAACTCAAACGTACCCTGGATATTCGGCAGGATCTCAAAACAACACCAATTATGTGACTGGTTACTCTTCAGGAACAAATCAACAAACAACCGATCAAAGCGCCAGCTATCAGTACTACAACTACAATGCCTCTGCAGCAACTAGTAACGCATACCCTGCTCAAAATACATACTATCAGCCTGCTTCAGAATCTCAGCCCACCCAGTTTGAAGATCCAACAAAGGCATATTCTCAAACAGCTATCAGTTCCTACCCCATGGCTCAGCCCCAGCAGTACATGAACATGCAATACTCAGTACCATTTTCCACGTCTGAGTTTCTTTACATGCAGCAACAACAGGCTTTCTATACAAACGCTGGTCAGTATCAGACTCTCCACACTAACTCTTCGCAAGTTGCTGAACCCAGCACTCCAACGCCACCAACAGGAGTTTACGCTCAGCCTAGTGATCCAAACTACATGAACAACTACTATAACATTCCGTACGGTTATCAGTATCAGTCTCCAGTACAAGAAAATGTTGCACCGGCAGCTCCATCTCCAGCACCTGCAATGCCAGCTCCAGAGCAAGTGCAAAGCCCATTGGCACCGCAGAATTCTTTGACTTACATGCAAGCTCATACTTCAAACGCTGGCACAACTTTGACCTACTCCATGAACAGATCAGATGCTGGTTCAAATCTTTCTGATGCTTCGTCAAATGTCGATCTTTTGGCAGGATTAGATTTTAATGTCTCACAAGCACCACTGATCCCGACCGATTCCAAAAACTCTTTGGCCAGTGAGGTGAAAGCAGAAGCAAGCGATACCCCCAAGGTCAATGTGAGTCAAGTCAGCGATCAGTTAGCAGGCTTAACGCTTCAGAAAACAGGAAACAGCGAAGAAGTGAAACCCAGCAGTTTTTTATCTAGTCAGGTAATTTTATTTTCATTTGTTAATAGTACTGAAACGTTGCAAAGCAATGTGTGTACCATGCTGTAGCCTCTTAAAAAAATACCTTTTCATGTTACCACTATGAATCTAAAGGTAGCAGCCTCACAACTACCTTCTGTATTTGACCATTGATTGAAACGGTAAATTTGTTCTCTTGAATTTAAAAACTTTCTGCGTTTATACCTATTACTAAGAGCATCAAGCATTGCACTGACAACACTTACACCAGTACTGATGAATAACTCGTTTGCTGTCAGGAAGATACTGATGAGGAGTTTACTTGGTGTAGGTGCAGTACTGACAAGTTATCTCTTTGTCGTTGGTACAATACCGGAGAATGAAGCTGTCTTTTGTTGAAAATCTGAGAAACGTACAGTTGAGAGAAAGCGCCCATTTATTGGTAGTCTCCAGTAATTCAAAGGGCCAAGATCGTGCTTACTTGTGGTACCAATTTTAAACCATGGTCTCAATCGTTTTTTACAGTTGCCGCCTCTCTCTGTGCCAGCAGTCGATGACAAAATATCTCCCCACAGACCTGCATCAAAAGATCCATTCGATGATCCTGAAGTCCTAAATCAGTTCACCCAAGAAGTAGAGAAGTTTGATAAATTCATTGAAAGCCTCACAGCTAAGACGCTAAATGGTCCCACACCTCTAGACATGAAATGGAAAGAACTGTGCGATTTTCAGGTAAAAATTTCCACTTTGGTTATTTCCCTCTCCCTCCTTCGCTCCGCCCTCACCCATATTGACTGGGGGACTGAAAACTCAGGTTTTTTGCCTTTATTTAACAAGGAATAGACATGCTATTGAAAGTAAGTGTATCAAATATCAATGTATCCATCATACACATCTACCAAAAATAAATTTTAAGCCGCCCAACAGGAGTGAAATCAAAGGTACCCTGCGGAAAGAAATTTATCAATTATTTACATCAATTGATCTTCAATATGCCCATTGATTTTGATGGATTGGGAACTCATAACGGGCCTGTTGCAAACTTTTGCTAGAGCAAAACTAAGAGATGTTTCTTATACATAATGCCTCAAAAATCACAATGAGCACATCGGCAAAGTCTGAAATGTGTAAGATATTTGCAGTTTTTTGAGCTTCCCGCATCAAAAGCGATACCACGGCACAGGTAAGCATTTTGTTAGAGGGTCGGCAATATTCATCACGGCCGACGCCTATTCGCCAAAACACGTCTGATGGGACGAGATAACACCTGACCAGGATAAGACCAGATAACAATCGGCGTGTTTTTACGTTCATATTTTCCTTGCCCGTCTTGATTGACCTTGAACTCTCCTCGAATTTTGTGCGGAACTGCGGAAGCGTCAGCCATGATGAATATTGCTGACGATGGAGCGACTCCTCTAATAAAATGTTTACCTGTGCCGTAGTATTGTTTTTGAAGCGGGAAGCTCAAAAAAACGCAAATTTCTTACGCAGATTGTGAAGTTTTGAGTGCATTTCAGACTTTGCCGAACAAACAACTCTTATTTTTGCCGCAGGAAAAGTTTGCAACAGGCCCATTTTTTGTAATTACACCTTGGCTGCATTGAAGGGTTTTGTACTGTTGAATATGATGCATAAATAATCTGTATGAGTCTTGAAGCCATTTTGGGCATTGTATTATGAGGAACTTCATTTTCAAATCATATCCCTTTACGAGAATCAAACCTTGTCAAATTTTTTCGAGATTACTTTTTATCTTTCCTTCTGTAATTGTGCCCTTTTTCTCCAATTTACTAATTTATCATTATTATTTTCACAGGAAAAAAATGTAGCAAAACAAAGTATATCTGTTGCGCGATGCTATCCAATGAAAAATAGATTCCCGGACATTTTACCGTATGACACCACTCGAGTAGAATTGCCATCTACCAAAGATGACTACATTAATGCTTCATTCATTCAAAATATATCCTCACTTTGTCCGCCAGCAATTCTAACGCAAGCACCTCTTCCAGCGACATATTCAGATTTTTGGACAATGATCTGGGAACAGCAAGTTGAGCTAATTGTTTGTTTACAGACAGACTCAGAGGTAATTCTAATTTTTACTTTTATTGAGCCTTGGATTTTAAATTTTCAACTACACTTAAAGCTGAAGATCATTTCAATGCACCTAAATCAATCACTTTAAAAATGAAAGAAGACTTACAGAAATTATTTTCTAAATTAAACAGTCTGAATAGTTATTTATAGCGTACTCTTGTAAATTGACTAACACATCACATTAGCACTTCATCCATTCAGGTTGATCTTTGACCATATGTTGTAGGCTTTTGAATTGGTTTAACATGGATAATGGAACTGATTTCAATAGAGAGGAACCAGTTTTTTGCTGTTTTCGGAAAATAGCATACCCATAATCGATTTATAAGAGTATTTATCAAGATGATTAATTTGATATTAAGAAACCTTTCAATATTTTTCCCATTCACTAAAATGGGGATAAAAATGTGCAGCTTTTTGTTCCACCAATCGTAAGCATGTATGTTAGTTATTTGCAGCCTTTTGCTCCATCTTATGACACAGAAGTCGGCAAAAACACTTCTTTTCAATAGAATTTTTACGATTGCCAGTGTCATTTTGAAGATGACGAACTGTCACCATCACAACTATGCATAAGAGTTTAAAGTAACAGTGTTACCTTTTTCCGCCTAAAGAAAGTGGTCCACTCCGAGAAGAATGGCTCTTTACAAAATGTGTGACCCTTTACTCCTACCCATCCCATTTTAAAAAATTCCGTATCATAATCTAAAATTTGGTTGTTGTTAATTTTCTCAATTTATTTTATTATGGACAGCTGGAAAATCAAATTTATTGGCCGGTCGAGAAAGGCGCAGATCTCAGTTTTGGTCGTTTAAAATTAACACTCCAAAGTTGCAACAACAGAAATCAATGGATAGAGCGTATCATACAGATCAGTGATCAACAGAAAGCTTCAAGGAACATTATTCACCTCCAATTGACCAGTTGGCCTGGCAGGTAAGGAAATGCCTCTAAATTTCTAAGTCCGAATTATCTCTAACCCCAAATTTTTTGGATTGTCATTTGCCGGTGAAACATAAGTTTATAGTACAACTATAAATAATACAATTAATAACTATTCCTAGACACGTCCTGGTATGTTAATTTTTTGAACAGATACCGTAAGCTTTTTCAGCGGCCAATTACGCAGAGATTGTTTAAAACAACAATGTAGAAAGAACTATTAATGTATTAGTAATGACAATTAAAATTTGAAGACAGTAAGCTAATTTTGTTTCTTCAAAATGTGTCACTGAGCAAAGAACAGAAATTGCACATTAATGTATAAATTACTGCTGATCACATATCAATTCCTTGACTGTTACAGCTCTTTCCCCCCATCACCAGGTCCTTTCCTATCAGTGGTATGCGAGTGTCTGAGTTTGTATCGGCAGCAACGAAACTTGGCTCATTGTGTTGTCATTCACTGTTTGTCTGGAGTTGGTCGCTCCGGACTGTTCCTCTTAGTATTGGCTGCAATTGCTGAAATCAACTCTGGTCAAGGGATTCCGGATTTGATCAATCTAGCTGGCAAAATGTCTTTGTCAAGGAAAAATTGTCTACGAGACCGAGAACACTTAAAATTTGCCTATCAAACAATTTTATATTATGCTCAAGATTTACTGATGAAACGTAAGTTTTCCTTGTTTTCTTTTATTTTCATCCGCGTTTCATCAAGATCGCTGGTTTTATTCCAAGAAGGATATCTTTACCATTAGTAATAAAAGAGGATATTGCTCCAGAGCAAATGCCTTAAAAGTTCCCTCTTCTTTCCCTCTTTTCTTCTCACAATTTTTGTTTGTTTGTTGAAAAGCCTCCAAACATTGTGTGATTGCTAGTCAGAAAGTCATGCTCTTCAAAATCCCACATGTACGTAAATATCAAATCAGAAATATAATATATCAAGGGAACAATTTGCTCAGCACTCTGATTCTGCAATCAGTAATGAAGTGTACATTGTTTCAATAATGCTTGATGCATTAAGGTAATATTTGGTAAAGAGAAAGTCAAGGAACAGAAAATTCTCTCTCTCCTTTTGTTCTACCAGGTAACATTATTTTTTTTTTTTCATTTTTAAAATATTTTACAAATGTATTTTTTATCTTCTTCAGCCTTAATTTGAATCAAAAGAACTGTAAATCTTGATCTCAATTTTTTCAGGTGGTATTTTAACAACAAAATCTAGTTTCGAAGAAAAACGTAAATCTCATACTAGGCACCCATCTGAAGATTTCTTAATGAACCTCCCCAAAGGTGTGAAAGAAACAGAACCTGCAGCTTTGACAAGTAGTTCAGGTATGACATTCTATCATTACAAATTCGAATGGCTTCAAACAAAATGAGCCAAACTACTTAAGATATTGCTGGAATTTTTCTTATGCTTCATTTTCTTTACAGAAAACCGTGCACCATTCTGCCTTACAATTTTAGGAGTATGTTCTGAATAATAAACGACGATATTCTTAAAGTATCAGGGTGCTGTTTTCTGTTAAAAAATCACACGTGAGCAGTGTTTGAAACTCACAGGCGCCAATGCGCCAAATGCGCCTAAAAGATGAAGGCTCTGCGCCAACATGGCCCCTAAAAATTCTTAAAAATCTGGATTTTCATAGGAAGCACCGAAAGAAAGAAAAACAAGCTTTTTCTATTCTTCACGATTTCATTCTTAGTGCTTTTGTCTTCCCCAAGTTACAGCTACTTACTAGTTCTATTACGAAAACATCTTGCGTCTAACTTATCACTAAATGCGCCATAATATATCCGTAAAAAGTCAATTTGGCCCCTAAAAAATTTTCAATGGCGCCTAAAAATCGGACTTGATGCGCCACATGACTTCTAAAACTCAAAGGTGAGTTTCGAACACTGGAGAAAAATTTAGATCACCCCAAATGCTGCCAACTTAATTTTTTAAATTCTCCTTGCTCAGCAATCAAAATCACAGAATGAGTTGCTCTTCTTTCATACTGTTTTTAAAAATTTGCTGTGGCTCTTCTAAGGTCCAGTGTAGTAATAGGAATAATTAGACCACGTGCTTTAATTACCTCAGGACTACGCTTTCACAAAATTCCATTTAAACAAGGACGAACATTAAGGGCCTCCTCCTTGCGAGTTTGATGCAGTTTGACTTGAAAATGAAAAGTCTGTGTTCAATTAATACATACTAATACGTCAACTGCCAGATCAGTCCTTAGCACCGGCACTTATGGAAGCCATTCTTAAACCATTTCCACTGAGTGGAGAGAGCACACCATCATCGCATATCTGAACACCCTCGTTACACCTGTAACCGAGAGATGACAGTTCCACTGCCTTCGAGCAATATCCGTCAAACTTGCAAGTTTTTAGCTCCTCTTAACTTGCTAAAAATTATGAGGCAAACTGTGGTAGTTAACGTATTAAGGAAGATCAGGAGCAACAGTACGATATGAAATAACATTGCACGAAAGAGCATACCTACATTAACTTTTCCTCAATGATGCAAGAAAATCGTTTTGGTGCTAACGATTACTAACATAATATAGAGGAAAAATTCTGAATCACTGATATTGTGTCCAGTATGTAAAGTATTTATTTAAATTGTAATCTTTGGCTGAAGCAAGTTTTAAATTTTTGCCCCTGAACAGATTCTTCCAACCAAACAGTGGCTACACCATCAAGCAGTACATCAAATGTCGCAAAAGAACAAGAGAGCATTCGCGCTGTCAGTTCGGAAGAAAATAGAAGAAGAAATGAAGAAGTTTTCAAAAATACAGGATTAATAACATCATCCGGTCAAGAGAGTGATCCCCTTAGTCAAATAGATCCACTGTGGTCCCTGAAGAAAGCCTCGGAGAACTGATCAATCTACGTACGGTGAATTACACATTGGATTTTAATAACATAATTTATCTAACTAGCTTAAATTTAATTTCAATTCTTTTCCTACCCTCTCCATTGAATATCCATCACTGAAGGTGAATTGACATTTTTAATACTGTTTACTGTCAGATGACTTTTTTGTGGCAGTTTATAAAACTTTCTTTTTTCTCATGGTAATTTTCTGTACGGCTCTGCATCTTTTTCACTGTTCACATTTTTGTCCCCATGACCTCACTGATCAGTTATTTTACATATTACTTGCTTTCAAGTATAATTTTCCAAATCAGAGAAATGTTAAATATGTAATATTTTTGTGGGAGCAAGAAACTGTCTAAAGGTTTGTTATTAATATTTTTTTGTCTTTTCATCTTTCTTTCATTATTTTATCGACGAAATAAAAACAATTTCGATTATGATTTGCAATTCTATTTTTCACATTCTTGTTTAACTTTCTCATTAAGAGTGAGTAATTTTTAGACTACCTTTGAGTATTTCTAACCTAACAGTATACTTCTCATTGCCTTCTTGTTCCTCTACCCTGAAGGTCTTTAAATCACATAGCTGAGGTTATTTTATAGACAAGGAGTACCTAAATTGTGCCTACATATGTTGGGGAGGAAATGTCTGAGAGGTTTCAATACTTCCATCCATCAGTTTAATCATTAATTCAAAATCCATGAAAAATTAGTGCTTTTTATCACATATTAAGATTTTATAATAAAACGCAGTTATACATACACTTATTGAGCTCTTAGGGTCATTATTTAGATCAATGAATTAAACTGTCTATTTTATGCTTAATTTAGTTATCTTTATTTATACTTTTTTTCATACAATGATGTTTTATAAGTCAAACTACTCTTTATTGTTATGTAGTTTTATTTTTATAGTCTTACGTAAATTGAACCTTATTACTATAATTGATATTAGCATTCATCCTTTGAGTAAAATTTTTGTTTTCAAAAGTCAGTGACTTCACTAAACTTTTTTGCTTTTCCTTCTACATTCAAAATTTTTCTGAGGGACCTTCTTTTAGAATTTATCATGGAAGAAAAAATATGAACATCTATGTAATATTAACATTTATGAACATATATTCATGATGATTCCATGAAAATACAAGGGGGAAAAACGGGAAACAAGGCTAAAAATACAAAATAAAACACAGAGATGTTTCGGCTCAGTTTTGAGTCCAAACGTCTTGGTGTTTTTTCGTGTATTTTTAGCCTAGTTTCCTATATATTCATCCTTGTTTTTTTTTCATGTCATCATTGTGAAAGGTTATTGTGTAAAACCTGTATCCATAATAATTCCCTATTTGTATCGATGTCCCTTTCATAAATTTGAGGAATACATCATTTTATAATTTTCTATCAATATTTGGATTCTGCTCTTGCAGATAAAACAGATACATTTCTTAATATGAAGATTGATTGAGGATTGAATAGAATAATCTTTCTTGTTCTTGTAATTTTTATGTACTGTATTCAATATTTTATTCACTTCTTATTTAATTTGTGATAGTGCCCGTAAATGAATTGGAAAGTAACAAATTCATATGTTAAATCCAAATAAGAAGGTTGTTGAAGGTTAAAGATTTTTCAAAACTTACACTGTCAATGAATAATTTAATGGGTGATTTGTTCAATGTAAACTAGTGCACTTAAGAAAATGCTTAAAGATTGGTACACGATGGACCATGGATGATCTGGTACAAGTCCGGTAATAACACTAGTATTTTTGTAGAAATTTATTAATACAATGGAAGGCCTTGTACTTTGCCTGCGCATCATCAGTATTCCCACAAACATTTTTTCACGGGAAATTTCAGAATCTTTTTTCCCAAGAGTAAAGAAAAATGACTAGAAATTTCAGAGAAATGTGTTTGATGGCTCTCCTATGTAAACAAATGAAATATAAGTAAGAAATATTAAAGTAGAGTAATCAAGATACATCCCTTTGTGCGGAAGACAAAAATTCGCTGGTTTTGAAGACACAAAGAGATGCGAGAGTAAGGAGAGATGAGTCTTTAAATAACTACCTATAAGAATGATGGTATAACTCATCAAAAATAATTTGGGTCACTTTCTTATGTTCAATGAAGACAGCCTCCGCACTTTCCGCACCACTACTCCTGCCCCAGCAAAATATCGCATATCACCAACATTGCCCTATCATTGAGCCATGTACCTATTCAAACCCTGAGTTAACAACTAACACACACTGAGAAAGTTAATTTTTCGAAACATGATTTTTTATAGGCACTGTATTCTTTGTAGGTATTCTTAAGATCAATTATTTTTCATTGTCATTTTAATAAGATACATTCTTAACTGGCTTTCCTTCTTACATTCACCTGAAATTAATTTTTACTCATAGAATGATTGTTTTGAGTGAGAGTTTCTCGGCTAAAGTAGCGTTTCTGTAAATTATTGTACTACCTATTTTATACTTTTTCTAGATGTTTTCGTATCACAGAGCCTTATTACAGACTTACAAATTTAAGGCCAGCTCATTTAATTCAATATTTATCTTTTTTTTTATTTTTATAATGAACGTTGTAGAGCATTTTTGACTGAAATTTTTATGGTAGGAAGATAACAAAATGCATTTTTAGGGACTTATTATTTTACTCTTTCTTGAATGTATTCTATTTAGTTTTACCTTATTTTATTATTTATTTGAGTGGATGTTTTTCTGTCTCTCTCTCTCTCCCTCCCCTTCTGGTATGGACGCAGGATTTCAAATTGATGTCTTGTCCACATTATGCGTTCTTGCTGCAAAAGATCAGACTTTGAAACATTTTCATACAGCACAAAGATAATTTTACCCCATCATAAGCTGTAGGATGATTATTAAAACTTTTAGTTCAATTCTGTATCAGGATATTATTTAAAAACCAAAGGTGAGCGACATCACTGATTGCTTATTCCATGTGATCCTCTCAAATTTAATTCAAATACGTAGTATCTTTGCTTGAGAGCACAGCTACAAGTATCGATAATGGCGGTTTTTGGGCCCACCCGGAATTTTCTCATCTCTATGATTTTTGGTCATTTTTGGTCTCCTACTAGCCTTACCATGGGTCCAAAGGCCGATTTTGGTGGTAAATGCGAGTTTTACAGATTTGAGATCGAAAACGCCGCATTTTTCACCAAAATCGACTCTTACACCCATGATTATGCTAGAACTGGACATGGAAGACACCAGAAATGACCAAATCAAGACGCCGTTCGTAACGCACAGACCTCCAATGATGAAAAAATCGTAGAGTTGAGGAAATGAAGCCAGGGTGGGCCCAAAAATAGCCCTTTTCAATATCCCTCCTTTTAATTATTTTGAGTCTGACAAACCAATGATGCCTTTCAATTTCTGCCAAGTTTTAGATCTTTCTGTTGGCTTTCTCTTAATCTAAAAATTTTAATAATCAAACTGCTGGCAATTATTTCATCAATCGGTATATTCTCATAATTAATTAAGGTAGCGTTTTGTTATATAGTTTTGGGCAACGGCTTATTTTTATTATTCTAAAACCTACCTTTTCTCTAACTTGTGTTTTCATTTCTCCTCTTCTTAAAATTTTATTCAATCAAGCATGTCTCAACAACTATTCTTTTGTTTAATGATATCTAGATGTTTTTATGACGCATGTCTTTACTGTTAATTTCATAGCTGTAGTAGCCACCATCTTCATAAATTATCTATTGATCATCTTTATTATTAATACATAAAATATTGTGTTTTCGTTATCATTTATTAATTTTACCTCTTAAATTTTCTTGATCTGTTTTCATTACATGCCCTCTTTTTTCTTTTGCCTCAAAATAATTATGAAGCTTTATTAGTATCCCATGAAACAATGAACAAAGCTAGGTAAATCATGTTTGCAGGTGCTATCCTCTGATATTAGAATAGTTAGGTGATGAATGCTTTTTCAGAATCACTAAGTCGTTGGGCATTTCACATTTACTTTGTTATTTGCTTTTTAATTCAATTTTTTCTCATTTATGTCCATTTTATAAGTAGCCTCCAAGGTTTTGTAAAATTAGCAGCATTTCTTTGTAATTTTCATCCTGATGTTTGTATTCTTTCAAATTGTAATATTTTTATTTAATTTTAAAGTATAGACACTTTGAATTCATCATTACATCAATATCTTCTCATTATTCCTTTTTTTCTCCTTCAAAGATATTCAGGTAAAATCGGCTGATGGTTCTCTCCAAAGGTGTTGCATAAAGCCACTTAATCTTCTGCCCCATTACCTTCAACTTTTTCCCATGAAAGGCAATTTTCAGGAACAATTTTTAGGAGTTGTTAACTTCTTGTGGTATATTTCTGGCCACATAATGATTCTTTCATCGATCATGATTTTAACGAAGAATTATGTTGGGATAGTTCAGAATCTTTGCTCTTGCTTTATTTTTAAGGAGCATAAATTTACGGAGATCTTCACGTAAACTTTGTTGGAACATCCTCAGACAGTCAATAAAAATAATGCGTGTTGTCATAATAGGATAAAAAAAATTGTTCTGTCTCATTAGAACAAAAGTTTCAGGAAGTTTGCCTCGTTGAATAGGGTTACCTACAGGGTTTTCTGTTTTTATCAGCAATACATTTAAAATGCAGCATGGAAAAACAGGACAGTTTTTTTTGTTTTTTTTGTTTGTTTTTTTTAAAGGGATAATCAGTTTTAAATTTATCAGAACCTCAGAGTTTATCTCTTTTTCAATCAGGAGAGAACAGGGAAACTTCAATTTTAATTCATCCACAAAATTTCAATTGAGGGGCTTAGCAGGGTTAGATTTACCTACTTGCCGCCCATGAGCCGCCTGTATTTTGCCGCCTCCTTCTCATTCGTATTGAAACATCAATAAAAACCATCAAGTGAACTTGCCAGCGGGGGAGGGGTGCATAAGACGCGTTTACTCGTGTTGAACACATGTTTTGGGAATGCCCTGTCAACACTAGTAGCAAAAGTTAAGTTTAGTAAACCTATCTCTGTGTGGCCAAGGCCTTTCATTCATAAGAAATGAACAAAAAATTATGAAAGAACAAACATGAATGTGGTTTAATGATTATAACTTCCGCCGCCGTGCCGCGCAGACCGCACCGTGTTTGGCGCAATGCGTGAAGTATTCACGCAGTCTTGTAGGCGCCATGCGTTTCACGCTGACCGCACTGCATTTAGCGCAATGTGTGAAGTATTCATGCATTCTTGTAGGCGCTATCCGTTTCACGCTGACCACAATAACCGCACTGTGTTTGATGCAATGCGTGAAGTATTCGTGCAGTCTTGTAGGCACTAATATGTGTTACATACCGATCGCCGCGCCGAGGGCATCTCCTTTTCATCTCAAGTCCTCGTCATCATTGCTCTCTGCGCCGCACCGTTTCAGGCCAAATTGCGTGTTTGGTTTCTCTCTTAACTCGACTACTTAAAGGTGATGTCTCTTGTATCACTGAAAGACGACAAAATTAAAAATTACTATACTCTCAGGAAATGAGAGATGTTGTCGCCTTTTCTCGTTTGTAATTTTTTTTTTCTAAATCCGATATTTTTTTATACCTACATTTAAAAAAATTGCAAAATTTGCCGCCCTCTAGATTTGCCGCCGTGGGCCGCGGCCCATGTGGCCACCCCCTTAATCCGGCCCTGGGGCTTAGAGGACAAAGCGCATTTAAAGAGCAGTTTTTGACAAAATTGAGATATTAATAAGCCAGTAATTCAAATTTTGCCCCCTTTCTAAGCTCCTAGGTATACTCAATTATAATAAGAAATCTGGGTCATAATTCCAAAATCTAATTACAGCGGGCTCATCTAGGGACTATCACCTGTCGATAACCGCAAAAATCATGGAAATCGGCCCAGTAGAACGCTCAAACGAACTATGACAAAAAATAAAAATTTACGTTGTTTAAATGGGAGAATTCGCAACTTCACCGCGTAATGTAAAAAAACCGGGTCATATTTTCAAAATCTGAATAAAGTGGGCTCATCGAGAGACAATTGCCTGTCGATAGCCGCAAAAATCAAGAAACTCGGTCCGGTAGAACGCTGGAACTACCTATGCGTTACCAGATATGCAAATTCAGGAGGTCTTGCGGAGCTTATACATAAATGATTCTGAGAAAAATTTTCTCCCCAATTCAATTTTTAAGCATCAAAAAGTCAGTTCGAACTTTCTTTCCGCTATAAGGATCCATGTAATTTTGAAACCTCAAACAGGTCTCTCTCGAAGTAGCAAGAACTGTACTTATGCGCCTTGTCCTCCAAGCTCCTCAATTCATACTTGATTTTTTATAAAATAATCAAAGCATTTTCCATGAAAAATGAGTTGATTTGACGAGGAAAAAAATGTTGTAAAGTCCATCTGCGGAACATCCACGGAGACAGCGATTTTATTGAATCAAACTCTCTCCAGTGCTTTACAAGACTAGCTGTGAGCAGTTTATTTCACTTTCGTAGCCGTAAAGAATGTATAAAATTGTAACTCTTTTTTTAGCGTGAAAAAAACTGCCGGTTGACAGAAAAAAAACCACCGCTATTTTCGGGTTCAGTGGTAAAAATTACTTACATTTTTCAAACTCAGCAATTCATTGGTCGTATCCATTGAAACACCGCGTCCTAACACTCTGCAAATTTTCTGCAAAAATTTATTTTCATAAATAACGGTTTGCTTAGACAACATATCTCGAAATCATAGTCATTTTAAGAGCGCAGGGTAATTTTAAATTGCGTTCCCAGAAAATTCGAATTGATTTGAGCTGATGGTTAGTTATTGCTGAAAAAGTTAAATATTACGGTGGAAAGAGGCTCTCCAGTCGAAAAAATATTCCTCCTATTTCGATTCCAGTCAATACATTTTTAAAGGATGGAGGTATCACAAGAGGTGTTGTTCAACCTACAATGTGCGATTCTCCTTCTCTACCTTATTATGAACCTAGTACCGACGGCTTACAATTTTTTTTTTACCTCATACAGGTATTTGAAAAGGATAACTCTTAAAGAAAAAAAACTATTAAAATGTTTGTTTCAGGGAATTCTTTTTGGGCACTTTTTTTTGTTAAATTAAGGGGAGGTGAAATTCAACTCAATATTGAGAAAAACCTTAAGAGATCACCCATAGTTTTTTAACCCTGAAAATGTTTGACAAAAATGTTTTAAAAAGGAGTTATTTTTCGGAAAGGCTTTTACGTTTTTACTAGACTTGAGTATTACTCAAAAGAGAAACCAAAAAGTGCGCTCTGACAGATCGTATTTATGAAAGTTATTGAAAAATGTCTTAGTTATTGCCACTGGGGAAGGCGAAATACGTGAAAGCGATGCTATGGCGGGAGGGGGTTAAGGAAGCGCACCTCCGGCGAGTGCCCGCAATTTCAAATCACGCGCTCGTCGTAAGACCTTGATCAGCGGGCGAGCGAGCAGTTCAACAAATCTTCGCGAGAGCGCGCTAGCGTAGACGCGGTGCGCTGCTCCATGCAGCTGATCGGCGCATTCAGTTTGTTTACAACCGTTCGCGAGGACAACCACGCTGCGTCGATAAGCAACTAAACCGCACGATTTCACTGTTTGTCGGAATTACTCGTTAATTTTTCATAGTCAGTGTGCGCGTTTTAGGAGCCTTTCGTATTCTATCGTGACGTTAAAAGCAACAACCAGTGTGTCGTTCTCCGTTTGATGCCCCGGATTCAGCTCGGATTAATGTGCGATCCCAACAAGTGATAATGGCCGGGGATGTCCAAGTGCGACCGAAAAAGTGCAAATTAGATCCAAACAAGTGTGTTTCGCTTTCGGATATCCTTATTTCCTTCAACGCTCCCATCAGTGAAGAGCATGCGTGGGCACTGTGCTATCAATGTGCCAAGTGTTTCAAACAAGGTTGGGAAAGTGATCGCGACAAGTGTAAACTAGTGAGTGAATTGGATCATGTGTTAATTCACCAGGATGGCCATGTGCACTCAAACACTATATTCGCCGGTGGAGGAACACACAATGAAGGTACAGAATGTTCTGCAATCGATTGTTTAATGATTTAATGTTTTAACTCAGTCACGTGACACCTTGCCTTTCCATACACGTGATAAGGCCACTGACCAGGCAATTTTGAGATTGACCAAAGGGCAGGTATAAACTTGTTTACTGAACCTCCCTTTGGGTCATCTGATCTGAATAAGAGATCATTAGAGAATTTGCAGGCTTCTGAAATTTGATGAGTTCTATGTTTTGGTGGAAACGAATGAGTTAGCTGAGCACAAGGATATCCTCGCTTTTTAAATTGAGCAATTATTGGAGGAGATATGGTAAAATTACCTAGATAATCTGCTTTGTTTAATTAGGGAAATGCCACTCAATGATGGTATAAGACTGTGCATTCCCTAAATCTTATCTCTACAATCTCCCACATCGGAAGAAGTAAAAAAAAAAAAACAGCAAAATTAGCTTCCTCAGTAAGCACTCGCAGATAAAGTAATACATTTTTGCATGCAAATTCTCCAATACCCAATCGCCATACCTTAGATCAGGTAGGATCAGGATCAGCTAGTTTGTGATCTCTTCATTCACTTATTTCAAAATTTTCAAATTCAGTTGGCTCCATTTTGCAGGGCTAGCACAAGTTGTTACTGTATTTTGTAACCCAAAAATTATGAAGAAATGAAGCTCCTTTTTTCTTATGGTGTGTTCCTTCTTGTGAAAATTGATACAAATAAAATTTTACCACCTTCGTCAAAAGAATTAGAGTCACAGGAACCAGTCCAAAAGAGCAATTGTACACTTAGATATTTTATTGAGGAACTAGCGATGGAGTATAAACTTTACAGGAATGAAGCATGGTGAATGATAATTGACTGGAAAAAAAGGGACTTCTATGCAAAGCAACACGCTTTTTAAACCTCTTTAGCTCCTATGAATATTATGCATTCAGTATTCATGTCTTTAATGAAGTCTCTTCATTGCACCTATGTAACCATACTTATCTGAGAAGCCAATTGAAATTGTGTTTCAGAAAACGTTTTCTTTTAATACTCTGGGTGATCAGTAAATTCAAATTTGTTTTTAATTTTAAAAAAAGTAACTTAATTTTTATAATCAGCTTTTACTTACGGATGTAGCGTAGCATAACCATGGCTTAGCATGAATCTACTTCCTTGAGTACTAGTACCTGTCAACTCTTATAGAAGCAAGAGAAAGATCTCATTTAGAACCCCTGATGAAGTACCTAGCGTTTCCCCTCAAGTTATCATGGCAAAAATAAGGCAATGAAAAGCAAGGATTTTAGAAAACTTAATCAGAGGACATTCTATTTTGTTTTTTTAGTAATACCTAAGTAAAAAGCAAGGAAAAGGTAATGGAAAAACGCGGATTTTTTTAAAGTGGCTCCAGACATCCTAGAAGAAGGAAGAGAGAGAAAAATTCGGATATCCTGGAAGGGACTTTTCAAAGGAGAATGAGGATAAACACTAAGAAAGGGGAATATATCTGCCTCGCAAGTTCAAGTTTGCGTTCTAATATATATATATATATATTATATATTATTTATATTAAATTCTCGATGTCCGTGCTTTAACTAAAATTTTTCCGTGAAAATCAGCGGATACAAATTTCAACCGAAACAAACAAGTTTATGTTTTATGAGTTTGAATCCTACCAACGAAGAATCGGAAACCTGATGAATTAAGTTTAATGTACGAATAGTTCAATCATCTCACGCAAGTATTTCCGCGATATGCTGTCGTGCTAAGGACAAACGCCGAATGAACCTTCATGCGTTGCCGAATTTCCTTTGATGAAACACGAATTTCTGGGTAAACTTATGAATATTTTCCTTCCAATTTTTCAGATAATTTTGTTCACAACTTCACCTAAAGATTCTGAAACTTTAAGGGAAAAATATTCACAACTTTCCTCAAAAATAAACATTTTATCGAAGGAAAGTTGGCAACTCTTTAGTGTTCATACGGCGTTTTTCCTTAGCATGGCAGTATGGTAGGTAGCCTCACTTTAGCGTCAGCCTTCGCGTGTTGCTAACAAGACTTCCGTAATCTGCGCGGATGGAATTGAATCGGCTCCACTTAAATCGTCAAAATTAACTGGTTTTTAAAATTAATGATGGAAACCGCAAACATTATTTCCACAGTGATGAATCAATTAACGGTTCTTAAGTGATCAAATCATGAGCACAGGTACATCTTTTCAAGTTCAATTATTGTCCTCGGAAGTATAAGATGGATGCTTAGCTCATTCGATGATAAATTAACCGCACACCGACATACGTAGCGTAATATCAGGACCGATTTTATCAGATAAGAACCAACCCCCACCAAGTTGAAACTGAGAAAAAGAGGTTTGAAGTTTTATTCCTCCATGGCTCCAGGCTCAATGTAGAAAATAAACTTTAACCCCTATTTCCACAATTTTTTTTTTTTTTTTTTTTTTTTTTTTTTTTTTTTTTTTTTTTTTTTTTTTTAAGCACTTTGAGTTTTAGGAAGGAGAAAATATAAGTACCTACGTCTGATAGAACTTGAAAACATTATTATTAACTCCATTTTTTTTCTTTTTTTTTCTTTAAATGTGGGTTGGCTCCTTTCTGATAAACTCGGCCCATTAAATACTCTTCCCTCTATCAGCGAAAACAGCTGGAAAGATGGACATAAGACTGTTGTACCTCGGTCCTAATTCTACCTAATAGCTCCTTAGTGAAAGGGATCTTACCTATTGACGTCAATGATGTTTCTGCAATGAGTCCAAAACAATAGTTTTCAACACTTCTATGCTAAGGAAGAACGCCGTATGAGCCCTCAGACGTTGCCAAGTTCCCTCGATAAAAATCGACTTTATTGGGACAATTGTGAATATTTTTCTCCAAAATTTTTCGTCAGTTTTGCACGCAATTCAATCTAAAATATCTGAAGATTTCAAGGAAAAATATGCCTGAATGTCGTCAAAAATGAATGTTTTATCAAGGGAAATTTGGCAACTCTCGAATGTTCATACGGCGTTCTTACTTAGTACAGCAGAATAGCAGAATGTAATCAAACTCATCCCCAGTGCGGAGTGAAAGACATGAAATGCGAATGGAGGTCTAGTGCACGCATTTGCAACGTTCAAGAATCGCTGATAGACAACTAAGTACTAGCCATGGAAAAAAATCGATGGATAGAACCAATAACTAAGTTCAAAAAATCGGGTTAAAA
This sequence comes from Bemisia tabaci, assembly GCF_918797505.1. Lineage (NCBI taxonomy): Eukaryota > Metazoa > Arthropoda > Insecta > Hemiptera > Aleyrodidae > Bemisia > Bemisia tabaci. Next base: position 42,536,147 of record NC_092799.1, read on the forward strand.
GTGGACTAAAAGCTCCAACGATCTATGGCGAAGCTGATCGATCATCTGTCATGATCAGGCGCATCGCACGACTGACCGGTCGCCTATTTGTCACTAGCGCACGTCCAATTGTGCATTTCTGTTCGCATTGCGCAACAGATTAACATACTGAACTTATCTAGCTTACGTAATTGATTGCAATTGCGTAATAATTATTGGTTAAACAGTTTAGATGAGCAAGAGAGTGGCCAGCCTGTGTTGTGCATGCTGCGAGTCACTGGCAGTCTCGTACAGAAAAATTTTATCGGGGTAATTGACATGGTTACGCAGAAAGGGACAAAAACCCACGCTGAATCTAGTTCGAGGATCTCCAAGCTGAAAGCTCCCGCAGCCGGCAGCAGTCTGTGGTGGATTCAGTTTTCAACCGAAAGTTACTCAGTTAAATTTTGAGTTTAAGTACAACAACTCGCATCTGCCTATACTGCCGTGCCAAGGAAGAACGCCGTAATAACATTCGAGTGTTGCCAAATTTCGTTCGATAAAATATGCATTTTTGAGGAAAGTTATGAATACTTTTCCTTGAAATTTGCAGGAACTTTGGGTAAAATTGCGAGCAAAAGTATCTGAAGAATTGGAAAGAAAATATGTATAAGTTTACCAGGGAATTCGTGTTTTATCAAAGGAAATTTGGCAACGCCTGGAAGTTCATACAGCGTTGTTCCTTAGCACGGCAGTATAGTTCTCCCTTCTAAATGTTCCTCGGTTGCTTTTTGCTTAATTTGGTCCGAATATCGATAAATTTTTCGTTCAGAAATTCCTCCAACGGACGCTTTTAAATAGATTATACGGATGCACAGTATAAATAAGTTCGGTCCATTTGAAATGTCACCTCTGCGTAAGTAATTTTTAACAAACATTTCTAATCATATTTGTATTTTAATTTTAAAAGGGGAAAATACAGAAAAAACAATAGTAATAATAAAAATCTGATTTTTAATTTAAATTTTTAAAAATCTGAATCTTATAAGCACTTACAACTGGATCACGCTTTCCAATCGGGAATGCTTATTTTCCGCTCATTCATAGAAACTATTTGAAAACTAGAAAGCACCACAAAAAAACTAAGATATAAGTAGTTTGAAAATCAAGAAATTAAGTTGCAAATTCCTCAACGGCTTAAATAGGTAATGAAAAGAAAAAAAGTTTTTTTTGAACTTTACTGTTTTTTTTTTTTTTTTTTGTTTTTTTTTTGTAACAAATAAAACAAAGGTACTTAGGCGAAGATTCTTAAACGCTAGGTACGATAGAAATATGCATTTTCGGCAGTACTTATTTATTATTATAATATTATAGTATTTACCGGAAATGTCATGAAGGTTCGGAAACTTTTCCAAGAACCATCGGAAAAATCCCTCCTGGCGTTCGCGGATTGTTCGAAGTGCCTAATGATGAGCCTAATCGTGGCTTGTTCCTCTATTATTTATAACAAGCATCAAGTTAGGAATCCTGCAGCAGCGTTTGTGGTTTCGCAGCACGAACCGGTATCGTAGAACTCTGTCAGTGGCGTGGCGTGCTTTGCGATGTATCGATTGATCTGCCATTTAAACCTATGGAAAATGATCGATAAACAGGGTGTTTGCAATGAACATCTTAATAATCGATTCTTCACCATTGCTTCAAATGGGGGTAAATATCGATAATCGATCATTTACGCCTCGACACTGACTTCTACCTTGCCCGGGAAAAGCGTTGCACGAGCATTCAAATATTGCTCATTCTCCTCCAATAGAATCGTCGCCTGGCTGACAAAAGGTCGTAGCTACAACATGAGATGAGCCCGGGAAATCATTGAGTTAAATGGATAACAGGGCGCATCGTCGAATGTAGTTACGCCCTTATGTCAGGAAGACGACGAAATATAAATTTTCTTCAAAAATGTGTGCTTTTTCCACTTGAATCTTTCATAGAATATCATTCGCACTTTAATCCAACGGATCGGAAAATTTCAAACAGAACTACTAATTATCCCTCTCGAGAATGAAACTTTCATCAGGAAAAATTCGACAACGCTCGAATGTTCATTCAGCATTTTTCCTTAGCACGGCAGAACTGCGGCGAGGAGAAGAGACCATGAGATGCGCTGCGCGGATGTAAGCACCCATTCGCGTGATGGCCCTCTCAGCCTGTTGAGACTGTCGACTCGTCATTAACTGATTTAGTTATTTAGTCCAGTTACATAATTCGAGGCAGCCACTACTCCCCCCTTCCCCCTCTAGACTCATCTAGATCCCAATGTTTACGGATGAAAGCTCCAGTCAAGTTCTGCGCGTTGCCGCTACTGCCTCCGTATCATCTCCACCTGAGAAAAAGTGTGAGAATCCGCCTAGCCCTGTATAATAATAAGAAAGTATGGATCCGCAAATTGACAGTGTAAGTTAGCAATCACATATCTCGTTTGCGGTGTCTGAAAATCTCCGCATCTACGTTACTCTTTTAAAGGAGAACAAGTTGACATCATTCCTTGAAGTTTTTGCAGAATTTTCTTCGCACGGAGAAGAAAAATCGGGGCAGTTTTAAAGAATTGCCATTCAGGAGTTTTCCAAAACGAGATATGTGATTTCCAACTTGCACCGTCGAAATGGTTCGTGGTAGCTGGTCTCCATAATGGAGAATTTGCAAGGGTCTGAAATTTGACGAATTTCCTGTTTAAGTGGAATCCTCTGAGTGAACTGAACACGAAGATACCCTTGATTCATAAATTGAGCAATTATTAGAGGAGATATGACAAAATAACCGATTCTGCGAAAATACATGTGTTTAAATGGGAAATGCCGCCAGATGACGTCACTAGGCGGTGCATTTTCTCACTTTCAAATCAATTTTTCTCCAATTTCCCATGTCAGAAAAAAATTATGAAAAATATTGCGAACTCAGCTCATTAGGCACTTTCAGATGAAGCAATAAAAAAATTGCGTGCAAATTCTCCATTTTGCAGGGTGCCTATTCCTTAAGTTTAAGTACAATTGGTATTCAATTGAGGGGAAAATGGGTTGTGTGGAAAATGGGGGATGGCAGTTTGGTAGGCAACGTTACAACGGCGGACTACGGAGGTTGGTAGCTCTGTTTTCTTCCCATTCAAATCTGTTGTAAATAATCGATCCACGGTAGAACACCCAAAAATCGATTCTTTAACACAGGTTTGAATGAAGCGAAAACAATGTCGACAACTTGCTCGATCCATCGGTTTTACTACGAAGAGCGCTGAAACTAATCGTCCACGTGACCGGCTGGTCTCATTCAAAATAAGAAAGCCCAAAAAAAGGCCGTTTTTAAATGGGAGGCTTGGCTCGTCCATGGGTATAAAGCGCATTTTTTCCGCAAAATCACGGTCAATAATGCATTTCTTTTTTTAACAATCGCATATAGTGAAATTCGACGTGTTTCTCAACATTGAGGCAGATTGATGATGAGGAGCAAAAATGAGGTAATGTTTACAAAAATTTTGACGGAACGAGGGTTTCCAAAACGATAGGACCTCTTTGGACCTCCGCACACTGGAAAAAAAAACATTGGATCAAGAGTCCAGACTCTTAAAAACATCGACAAGAATAAACACTCTTGATTCAATCAGATTTAAGCTTAAATCAAGAAACAAGCCTCTTAATTTGAGCGGATTTCCTTTTGATTTAGCTTAAATCCGATTGAATCAAGAATCCTTTTTCCTGTCAATGTTTTCAAGAGTCTGGACTCTAGATCCAATGTGTTTTTTTTTCCAGTGGCACCTATAAAGTATCGTTCAATACATATCGTTCCCTCGGGAGTTTCCTGTTGTGTTGAAGAATCTGTTGATTCCAATAAGGAGTGACTGTTCACGTTAGTTGATGTAAGTCTCCTTGTCGCGATGAATCGTGTTTCACACATGTGACAATAAAACTCAACGGATTTTTCGAGATTTACATTATATCGAGAGCTCGAGGCAACGACGAAAAACCCGCGCGGCAATTTTTTTTCTCCCGATCCGTGGGACCTTGGTGCCGGGATAAAAACATATAACCCGAGGATCGGTGATAGAAAGCATGGGTTTATGTAACCGGTGGAGTGATAGAGTGGGACGGAAATGTCAACCGCTCAACTGTGAGAATAGTAAGATCCACTTGCCACCGTCGAGTCCGCGGCGACATGTAGCGTTGACGACGTTGGAGGCATTGAAGGTCTTTCGCGGTTGGCTTTTACAGCCTCTTAGCTTCGCTATCGCGACTGCCGCGAGCCGCCCTTTGGTACAGCTTTGATCCGACGCGACTGCCATCGTTTCATTCCAGCGGTAACTAATTTTCAACGCTGCAAAAGCTCCATCTACAAATTGTAATTTTTACAAGAAACCTGCACTGGAAAAAAAAAAAAAAAAAAACACATTATGGATCTAGAGTCCAGACTCTTAAAAACATCGACAAGAAAAAATACTCTTGATTCAATCAGATTTAAGCTTAAATCAAGAACCAAGCCTCTTAATTTGAGCGGATTTCCTTTTGATTTAAGCTTAAATCTGATTGAATCAAGAGTCCTTTTTCTTGTCAATGTTTTCATAAGTCTGGACTCTAGATCCAATTTGTTTTTTTTCCAGTGTGACTAAACTGTGTATACAGGGAGAGTGCGGACATCAGTGGCGTGGCGTGCTTTGCGATTTATCGATTGCTCTGTAATTTAAACCAGTGGAAAAGGATCGATAAACAGGGTGTTCGCAGCGGACACCTTAACAATCGATTCTTTACCACAGCTTCAAATAGGGGAATATCGATAATTGATTGTTCACGCCTCGCCATTGAGACACAAGTCAAAAATTTTGAGGGTAGGTCATGTAGCTTTTAGGACCCAAAAGGGCAGCCAGCCTACCTATGATCTGAAATTATACCAAATGATTTATTATTACAACTGTTACGGTTGGCTCGTTGTTTGTAAAGCACGTGTACTTGACTTAGTTTTTGCATAAATGCACTCATTTTTGCGGAAGAACGCTTGTTTATGAACAAATGACCATGGTTACACAATCATAATGTGCTCCACAGTTTAAACGCTATATTCTTAGAAGGTTCAATTAATATTCTAATCATTGATCATCGCTAACTTTGATCAATGTTCTTCGATTTCACTGATAGCATTTATCTGAAAAGAGAAAGCTCACATTCAAGGTATTCCATCAAATTTACCAAGTATGCTCTTATACTACCGGCCTTTTTGAGTCATGTTTGATGTGTAAATCAGCGTGACGACACGTTTAATATCAGGAAAACTGAGGTCATATTGCTCTATATTTGTCCATTCATTGCGTAATCAATTTAACATTGTATTACTTCCCTCAGAGTGTATTTACTTGGGCCTCCAGTCCTTGGACAAAAGCGTAATAAATTGCAGATGAAAAAGGCCGGGACAGCATGCCTCAAGCTTTCTGTCGAAACAGCTGGTTTTACACGTGCCGCATCAGTCATCATCAAGAATCAGTTGACAGTTTAGACGTCAACCACGCAAAACAGAGTCATACAAGATCATTTCCATAACTAGTTTATCTTTGTAATGACGAGCACAAACCATATACGTTATCAGCGGTCGTCGGTTCCACTGTTTGGTTAATTACGTGAAACAAAGTAAAATCCCGAATTCCAATGTAATTGTTAATTACCTGTATTTTTACTTCTGTCGCGCTTATGAATTTACTTGAGCAATGGTATTGTGCCAATGCTGTTCGGACTCTAGCCAGTTTACAGTTGGAAAGGAACCACTTTATTTTATTACATTTTATGGAATTGATCATGGAAAATCGTTCGTAACGTCTTGAAAAGTTCATAGATAAACTTCCAACTTTTTTTTTCAACTTTTCAAGTCCTAAAATAATCTTGAATTTTAGAAAATTACCTAGATGTTCGCAAAAGTCTTCGAATTTTACAGTATCAGTACCGTTATTTCGTTTACGATCGTTAGGAAGTCTCCCAAAATCTCAAAAAGCGCTGTCTTATCACTGCGTCCGCTATTCTACGTTTAGATTAACAGAGGAAAATGAGGGCACCATGAGATAAACTTCCATATTTAAAGCAATATCGAAGGTTTTTAGTCAGTTTTTAAAAAAAAGTTTTTTTCGTACATCCTTGAATCTTTCGCAACAATTGAATGGTTTTTGCAAAAATCGTTGTCATTTTTCTCAGAAACCGTTGAGAGATTCTTGAAACTCCTTGATATTGCCAATTAGAATTCTTTGATAAGTTCTCGAAAGTGCTTGATTTTGCACGAAGAAAACTTTCAACACAAAAGTTTGGTTAATATGGGAAGTAAATCACAAAATAACCCTATAGCCTTCAGTTGACAATTTCAAGTGAAAATGCCAGGTAGTTTTCTTGAATAAATTCACCGCAAACTGTACCAAAAACAACACAACATTTTTGTTGGTTTGTATTTCACTTCCTATACAGTAACTAAAATCGACACAAGAACACAAATATTTTTATTAGTGTAATTTTAAACTGCTGCCGTGAACACTGTGGCAGGTATATTTTACTCAAAGTGAGATTTCCCAAAAATTTTCTACTTAAAGAGAATTTTTCTCTGAACCATCGCCCACGATTTGAAGGAAAGCTCTGGGTGACAATTCGGCAACGGTGGAGATCTATCAGGATCACGGACAATCTAATCACTCCCAACTTAAACATCGCGGATCTCGGCTAACGTCTGCGGCCGGAGGCGCACTGCACCTCGTCGGGTCTCCGAGGCCAAAACCGCGCAAGTCCCAATGAAAACCACGGACTCGTACGCTGTTCTTGCTGAGCCCGACACCGTGTCCATGTCCTCTCCCAGCAGGTTCCGCGAAGCCAAAACCGCTCAACTCCCAACGAAAACCCCGAGGACATACGCTGTTCTCGCCGAGTCGGACACCGTGTCCATGTCCACTCTCAGCAGGTTCCGCAAATCCGCACTGCGTTTGGCTCTTCCCCTTCGCGTGAGCTCCGGTTTTAATCTGTTATGCAGTGGCGCGGCGTGAAGGATCGATTATCGATATATCGCCATTTGAAGCTATGGTAAAGAATCGATTACTAAGGTGACGTCCTGATAATCGATCTTTTTTCATAGATTTGAATGGCGAATCAATCGATAATCGCAAAGCACGCCACGCCACTGCTGTTATGCAACCCGCAACCCAGTAATCGAATATGCCGTTAGAGTTAGACCCCCTCCCCTCCCTCTTATTTCAGCGTAATCAACATGTTTATTCTTCATCTCGTGCGCAGTTTTACTAATTTATAGCCCCCCTTCCCGCGGCCCGAGGACGATTTCTTGCAGAAATATCCCCGATTTTACTGTTAGTTTCGCTGAAATCGCTGGTTCGCCGGGACATCGCAGATGGTCCGCTATTGATTTTGTCCGTGGTTGTCCTCGGTTGCTTCTCCTCGAAAGCGGGATTCCTGAAGACATCGGGAAGGTTGATAGGGCGTCAACATGCGACTGGAGCGAGGCATAAAGTTCCAGCGGCAGGGCGTCTGCAAAATACAAAAAAATGAAAATACGTCAGTATTATTATATTTTTATTTGCGTTTTTGCCTCACGGGAAAATTCCCGATTCGTCCCCACGAGAAAATATGAAGGTGCCCAATTTGATACGGCAAAGTTCGCAATTTAAGTACTCACTGCACTTTTTAAGTACCTATGGAGCAAATAAAGGCTGGAAGGCATCACTTCAAAAAATTGGCTAGTGGCCAAGTGGCAATTTTGCAAGCTGGCAACCCTGTCCTTCCGTCATTAAAATCCATTAAAAATATTGATTTTAGGTGAAGCAAACTGCCTGACCAAAAATAGATTTTTTTCATATAGGTACATTTAAATGGAGGAAAATCCGTTTTGTCAATTTTCAATAATTACTAACAAGTACAGTCACGACCCCTAGATCTGCCCCACGTTTGCTGCAGATCGCGAGATCGGGCATTTTCGTCACCCCGCCCATTAACCTTACGTCAAAATTCGTCAACTAGACTTTTTTGCCTATTCGCATAGAATCAAGTCACAAGGTTATCAATCGCTATTGGAGGTTCAATTTTGAACCTATCCTCCTAATTTGCTTTTAAGCATAATTAGGAGATAATCTTGTCAGAAATTTGACCCTGAAAGAGACGGAAAGTCTTTTTCAGTGATGTTAAGACAATAGCCCTTGAAAACACCGGACATCATTTTCAATCGCAGGGTGCATCTTTTAAGAGGAGCTGAGAGGGGAAAAGGGAAGAGCACATAAAAAACCGTCACCCAAAAGAAGAATACAACCTCCGCACTACTACTACTTATTATCTTCGACCTTGGCGATGATAGGCGTGAAAATCGTTGCATTTCGCGGCGTTTTAAACCGTGGCTCCGCGCCACAGTGCGACCCGTAGGATTTTTCGAAAGCAAGCGTGAATAAGATGCGGATGACAGCATTTGTGGCCTTTCGCAGAAAACTGTCCCACTCTGGCTCTTAACTGCCGGTCCCGTTAGACCGCGAGGTAGACGCGAAATGCTAAAAGCAATTCAAGGCTGGAAATGATTCATTGGGAGTGGCGGGCGCGACAAAAGATCATTCATTTTATGCAAACGTAACTTCCCGATAACGAACAATTCGTGCTGTTTTGTAGTCTAGACAACCCCGCGACCAGTCATCTTAGGTTTTCTCTGATACGTATATGATTGATAAAGAAACAAATGCGTCACAGTTCAAGTAAATGCCCTATAAAAATTGTTCAAATGAAAATGTCTGTGTCATTCCTCTGAAAGAAAAGGAATTTTAAATTTGCCGCCAAGAAGTATTTCTTCTTAAATCAAGATTGTTTCTGGTTAATCACTGGAAAAAAATAACACACTGGATCTAGAGTCCAGACTCTTGAAAACATTGACAAGAAAAAGGACTCTTGATTCAATCAGATTTAAGCTTAAATCAAAATAAAATCCGCTCAAATAAAGAGGCTTGGTTCTTGATTTAAGCTTAAATCTGATTGAATCAAGAGTATTTTTTCTTGTCGATGTTTTTAAGAGTCTGGACTCTAGCTCTAATGTGTTTTTTTCCAGAGATATAAGCTACTTGTTTGCTTAACCCAAGCATTAATTTTCTTGTATCAAGAAAAAGTCAGCTTAAAGCAAGATAAAACATTCTTGGCAGCAAATTACTTAAAGGATGCTCTCATGCTTGATCCAAGCTAATTTTTTTTTCCAGTGTAGTCAATTTAAGATGACAGAGAGTTAGATGACTTAGAAGGGCGATTTCCTCTTTCGCACCAGGTGTAGAGACTCGATATCGGAACAGATTTTACTCTGTTTTACTTATCATTAGGTTTTAATCATCAAAATACGATTCTACGGCTTTTGCGACCGATTCGTTGCACCCGAAGTCCTACTTTCTTTCCTTATTTCATCCTCACTCTCAAGAATCTGAGAATAATCGTAGCTGCGTTCTCTTTCTCTCTGACTTCGAGTACTGTGGTTGATTTCTGCTCTGTTCTCTCTTACTTTAATTCTTCCTTAATTAGCAGTAAATTATTGCCCCCCTTGGTTTCCGCGAAATGCACACCGCAGATTAGCGCGTGCTTCCTTGTAATTTGGTCTCGTTTCTTTTTATTGTCCTTTGATTTAATCGCAGACTTTTCAAATTCTCCGCGACTTTCAGTTGTTTTCCACTGAATTTCCTTCGTTTGTGAGAGTCGTGACAAAATTCGAAGCGGGATTTGTATTTTCCGTTTGAGTAACCGCGGCAGATGAGGTTTAATGAACCCCGAATTTTTAGGTCAGCGCGGAAGTGACTATAGTGAGGATCAAAAATTCCTTCCGAAAGAGGAATAAGGAAGAAATAATAGAGGGCTACCACAGAGCAACAGTGCCTTTTATGTACCCTGCTCATGGGAACGCAGACCTGATTGCACTTGGATTTCGGTAATTGCCCATCAATATTCGACTAATTAATTACTTCGATAAGACGGTGGGCCACCACGAAAACGTGGACATCAATGCCACAAGCGCAAGCTAAACTCTTGATTTTTTACCCAAACCAGTTGAGAATTATATTTCTTAGTTGGAGTAAATACATTAAAAACAGTGGAAATAATCGAAGGCCGGATATTAAATGTAGGTACCGCGTACCACACTTTTCAATACCTAGGATGATTTCTGGCTCATTTTAAGAAAAACGCATGTGTCACTCGTTCCTCTACAAAGATAGGTTTTTTTTAGGTGAGCCAGAAATATTAGCTCCTTATCGCAAAATGCAGTCTAATTTGAAACTCGTCTTACCTTTAAGTGAGGCAAAAGGGTGGAAACTAAAAACATTAGCAAAGTGGCCAACACTTTCAAAATACTCTAAAGGTAGCATTTTTCTCCAGATGGTCTGTTTGGTTTTGCCGTTTAAAAATAATTTTTCTATTACCTACAAGAGACTTTTTTTTTTTTTTTTCTTTTTTTCAAGTAGTCTGGAAGGCTAATCCCGTTCCGACTTCACATACCGTACATTCACCATTCATATACACTCTCTGTCAACTTCCCTCAACAATCTCCCATCACCCGTTGTTGAAGTTATCGTTTTAAAATATCACTTCGTGAGAAAAAAAAAGAAAAATCAAATTAACCCAAAATTTTTGGTTAATCGAAGCAAAAGGAAATGAAGTACCTCAAGTAACTAAAATTACAGGAATTCTCACATGTGTGCAAGTTGTGTTTCCTACTCGCCACAAGCAAGGGATCTGGGATTCCAAACGGAGAATCCAACGTAATCTATCAACTGTGTGCCGTTTTTAGTGCCTTTCTACAACTTTATCATGGGTAATTTGAGGAGACCCCGTAAAATAGTTAACTACTCCCTCTCGAGGAAGTATGGAGTACCACGGGTGTCACTCCTTGCGTCACGGCACGTCAAAATCACGACCCGGCGAGGTGAGACCCGCTCCGTAGCCCCCTCAAGTGACGTAAGCTCGCTCACGATCAATGTGACATAAGCGGCGAGAAGTGTATTCGGAGTGCACTGTTTTTATTGAAGTGACCCCTTTCAATTAAGGACTTGTGTTATGCGTCTATTAGAGCTGAAATCGAATAATTTTCGCCGCGAACATGCTGGCTCTCGCAGCACGCGAGAAGTTCATGCTGTAGGAAATGGAGTTCTCGTCTTTCGTAGGGTCCAATTCGCAGAAATGGTGTTTCCGGGTAGAATTTCCATGGTTGGATTTTTATTCCTTCTGTCTCCAAATAAACGCCGAAAGAAACTTCTTGAGTTATTATTTTGAATTAAAGCGTCGTTTTCTTTCGACAAAATTTGTTTTTTTTTTTTTTAGTTCAATCCGTGCGGATTTAACTTAAAGTAATTTTTTCTAGTCGAAAAAGTGTCCTTTTGCTACCGTCAAGTTGAAGTTTAAAAACGAAAGCAAAACAACGATTCTCTAACTCAAAAAAACTGATCCTAAGTTAAATCCGCATAGATTCAACTCAAGAAAACCAAATTTTGTCGACAAGAAACGATGCTGTAAGTCAAAATAGCAGTGTCTCAAGAAATTTTTTTTTTTTTTTTTAGTGTAAAGAACGAAGTAATTTTGAGTACTTACTACTTCTGAGGCTAAGATTTCAGCTTTAAGGTTGAGGGTTTTAAGCTAAAAACAAAGCTTTAATGTGATGGTTCATCTTTTCCCTTTCCTCCGATGCAAATTTTAATTAATCAATGGTACGTTTGCAAAATTCGTTAATCTTCCCCCTACTTGGACCAATTTCCGCGTAAGTGCAAGAAAAGTAAGTCTCCTTCAAAATTAAGCCTATTTCCTGGTACCATCAATTCTGTACCATAATATGCTTCTTAAAGGTCAAACAATTTTCTTCCTTTATTTATATACCCCTTCCTTAAGTTACGTATCCCACTAAAGTACATGAATAATGGCCGCATTTCCTCTTCTGTTAGCTTTGTCGGCTTGAGATTCATAAGACCGGACAGCCGGGTATCCGTCACTTAATGACCAGTTTTTTGACCAGAGAATGCAGAATGCTGCGAACGACGACATCTTAAATCTTTTCAATAAATCTTAAGCTGCGAATTCGCTAATGAGAACCGGCCAGTGTCGTTAACTCTAAAACAACTGGAAATCAGTAGCTCCTGCAAATCATCCAACGAAATCTTTAATCGGTTCATCATTGCATTATATCAAGATAAGAATACATCGAAAGGTATCGATGTATTTACAATCAGTTAACAACGGAACGAGGCACTTCGCAATTCGTCATTTCGCGGTTTTTGACCCACAGTGATGAAACACAAAAATTTATGGTAATGGGGACGATCTTTTTTCCTCCTCTCCCTGAGCGCGGAACTCAACGTTGTCATTAGCCCCGCTCAGTGGATCGAGTCAATAGAAAAGGTCGGACATAATTTGGAAAATTTAAACGCCTATAACTCCGTTTATACAAAATTCTGAGGTTCCAAAGTGGTGCCATTGGTTTCCTCGTGAAATATTCTGCTGGAGGCAGTCCTTAAAATTCAAAATATGACGAAATAAATACCAAAATTTGCAGTTTTAATCAAAAATTTAATGTCCGACCTCTCTGATTTGATTCGATCCACTGTGCGTCGCCAGTGGCTTCTGGTTTTGGCTTCTTGGTTTCAAATTGGAAGGGCAAGACGATAATTTTATCCGAAATTCTTTGTTACCGCTTCTGTGAGCTCCTTGATCACTATCTAACCCCGTGTGAATATTTTAGTAGCCTGCTAAATTTGCTAATTTCCTATGTTGCCCTTTCGGATCGATTTTTTAGTGCGTCTTTTTTTGCGGTGCACAGATCAAGCTAACCTTGTGTTTTATTTTTGTTTCAGGTAAGCCGAGGTTTCGCTCATTTTTTTGCAAATAACAACCACGTGTTTTAAAAGAAAACTCGTGATTATTTGTAAGTACTCCTCCTCATCTTCATACTAAGTAGACTGTATGGATGACCAATACGTTTCCGTCCATATTTTTAAAATAACCTCATATCAGTAGACATACTACAATCGTAAATGCTTCATACACAGCAAGAATAATATTCGGGTAGTGAGATGACCGACGCTAATTTCGTCGTTTTCCGCACGAAAGAACGTAACTACATTTCAGTGTTGCCAAATTTCCTTTCGTAAATTGCATTTTAACCAGAAAAGTATTGGGCATTTCTGACTGAAAATTTCACTGATTTTTCTTCCGATTTCATGCAAAAATCAGACAAATTTGGATATAAATTGCACACTCACATTTTTGTAAAATAAATTAATTGTTGGAGTCAATTTGGCAACCTTGGATTGGAGTTACGTTCCTTCGTGCGGGAGACGACGATTTGTGGTTTGGAGCAGAGGCTTGGCGTGTTTTGCGATATATCGATTGATCTGCTATTTAAGCCCATGGGAAAGGATCGATAAACAGGGGTTTTCCACGAACGAGCTCGAATAATTGATTATTTACCACAGTTTCATGAAGGGAAATGTCGATAACAGATCATTCACGCCTCGTCACTGCTTTGGATGCAGTACCAAAGGGTTTGCCCCCAACTCGCGTTCGGGATTTTCTTTTATTTAAACCAAAAAATGTTCAAATTCAGTCCTTAAATCGCAACACTACGCGAAATAACTCACGTACCAAGGATCTTGTCGAATGTGCAAAAGCATCCACCGTCAAATCAATACATAGAGAGAAAAAAGGAGGTGTTTGCATCTTGAGGTTTGTTTACCCTGTGGTGTAGGTCGGTACAACCTGGCCAGCGAAATCCGGAATTCGAAGTATGAAAAACGAACCATAGTGTCCCATTTCTTGCTTAAATCAACTCATGATATAAGTTCAAGCATTTTTATACCTAGAATGACCTTTTTCCATAAATTACACCATTTCCAAGAAAATCGATGATAAAATTCGCTGTACCGACCTAGGTCATCAAAAAAATTACAAGATGCCCGAAATGCAAACACCTCATTTTTTTCCTCCATGAAATCAATAGCCTAGATACAAACTAATAGTTACCAAACGTACTTATCATTTTGATGAGAGCTCGTTTAAACGCGATCGTGCAAGGAGAATCTCCAGCTTGGAATCCATTTATTTTGGTTGAAATGTGGCAACACACATCGGGGAACAAAGAGGGATGTCCGGTCGAAGACAGCTTCGAGTCGATCGAGTCCATCGTCCATCGTTCATCGTGACCGCCGACAGTAGTTTGTGTCAACAAATCAAACAATATGCTACTGGCCCGGAGATGTTCCACAAGTGGAATACTGCCGCTCTAGGAAAGAACACCATATGAGCATTTAAATGTTGCCAAATTTCATTTGATGATGTATTTATTTTCTAGGAAAGCTACAGATGAATCGGGACTTGCGAAAACCGCTAATGTCCACCTTTCCAGTCTTAAGTTTTTTTGAGTTCATAATACTTTTCGGAGTTGGATGCAACCACGAAAGTGGCGTTAAAACTCGTCTTCGGGTTTCCTTAACCCCAAAACGAGTCCTTTCATCTTTTTTATGGTTGTATCAACTCTTTGAAAGTATTACGAACTAAAAAAAAACTCAATACTGAAAAAATGGACATTAGCTGTTTTTGCACGTCCCGGTTCAATTAGAGGAGTGAAAAAAATTCGAAAAAGTGTAGAAGATTGAACAGAAGAATGATAAAAAAAAAAAAAAAAAAAAAAAAAAAAAAAAAAAAGTTTTCCATCAAAACAACACAGGAAATGTGTCATTCAATAATTTTTCTAGTTTCACTAAGCTCTACCAAATATCTTCCAAATTTTTCTTGTGCAGTATTGTTGTTGGGAAAAATGTTTCTTCGGATCTGGGTATTTCCTTGGACATTCTAAAATAGCTGAGTGCGACACACACACACAAAAGATAATTTTTACCTTAAAAAAAAGTAAAAAAACAAAAAACAAAAAATTTAAACAAAAAAAAATGGCAACTGTCGGATTCTGATATGATGTTTTTCCTCAGCTCGATAGAATATCTGTTTTTCCCCGGGCCGGCAGAATATCTTTGTACCGGCCAAAGATCGATGCGATGAGCGATAAAAGCCAAATTCGGTCCGCTCAACTCAAGTCGTTTCAGGTCCAACTCGATGTTGCCTCTTTTCGTGGACAAGTCTTCATCTTAAACGGGCGGCCAGTGTTCGTTCGAATGACCGTGATTTGCTATGACAAATGAGGAATGGCGTATGTAAAAGTCGCCTGTCCTTCAATAAAACGAGGACAAGTCGTAAAAAATTAAAGTTAGGATGTGGAAAATTATTTCAGTCCAAGCTGGATCAATAGCCACTCCTTAAACGGCTTTTGTTCTTCAGCGAGATCCCTATGGTTTGCATTGGTTACATTAATCATGGTGCTTTATTATTCCCATTGGCCTGTTCTGCCAAGCTGAGGGAAAATGCCGCGTGAGCTTTCGGACTTTGCCAGATTTCTCCTGATTAGACATTAATTTGTAGGGAAATTATTCGGTTTGGAAAAACTTTGAAGAGAGCAGTATCTTACTTAAAATTAGTTAAACCTGTAATGCCATTTTTGGGTGTTTCTTTCGTTTTTCCAATGGCTGGAATCCTTGACAAGGGGCAATTCTTAACGAATTTGGCTGGATAAGTTTTTGAATTATCCATTTAGGTAAAAAGTAGCCCCAAAGTAGGAAAGGTCGACTGCAATAAACTTGACTTCATTGCAATCCACCTTTCTTACTTTTCAGGCTCCGTTTGGTTACATACACTGGAAAAAAAAAACACATTGTATCTAGAGTCCAGCCTCTTGAAAACATTGACAAGAAAAAATACTCTTGATTCGATCGGATTTTTGCTTGAATCAAAACGAAATCCGCTTTAATTAAGAGGCTTGGTTCTTGATTTAAGCTAGATTCTGATTGAATCAAGTGTACTTTTCCTTGTCGATGTTTTTAAGAGTCTGGACTCTAGATCCAATGTGTTTTTTTTTCCAGTGTATGTATAGTTCTTATTGCATTGCGATATCGTTCTGAATATGTGCTGAAGTCCTCAAGTCTCTCTCAACCTCCTCGTTAACCTCCGACTTTCAAGGGTAACGACGAGGCTTGCGACAGTCGAAGAAGCCAAAAGCTGCAGCTTTTAAAGTTGCATCAGACCGCGAAGGAGACACCCTAAAGCGATTAAATAGTCAAACCGCACAGGGAACGGAAGAAAAAGAAAAGGCTGGCGAAAAGTGTAAAGTGCGAGGATCACGCAATAAGCGCAACGTCCCACGTGGTACGGAAGGTTGCGCGTCCTTGCGCTCCGGGCCCGAAACAGCCCCGGCCATGGGCGGGGCGGGGGGGGGGGGGGTGTTTCGCGGTATTGAATAACGCAAGAGGAGAGCTTTTTCTAATAACCCAGCGCCCTCGCTCGGGTTCCCGCGCGCTCGTACCCGACTTTCCTCTGCGTTGAGTAAGCTCCCCGGAAAATCAATACCCCCCCCCCCCTCGCCCCTCCCGTCGCTCGTTGTCGCCCGCCCACCACCACCTGTTTCGCCGCCACCCCCGTCCCGCCCTGGGTCGCTCAGCTGTGCGCGGCCGTGTGAACGTATGACCTATAAGGCGCATTCTGTCGCGCTGGGTTGTCGCTTTCCCCGCGGGGAAATGCATTGCCTCGTTTATCTTTTATCGTATCGATGCGCGAAGTGCGGAAATGCACTTCGCCCACTAAGCAGAATGGAACCAAGCCACATGAGCTTTTGCCTAATTTAATTGCACCGGAAAAAAAAACACATTGGATCTAGAGTCCAGACTCTTGAAAACATCGTCAAGAAAAAATGCTCTTGATTCAATCAGATTTAAGCTTAAATCAAGAACGCAGCCTCTTAATTTGAGCGGATTTCCTTTTGATTTCAGCTTAAATCTGATTGAATCAAGAGTATTTTTTCTTGTCAATGTTTTCAAGAGTCTGGACTCTAGATTCAATGTGGTTTTTTTCCAGTGTGGGAATTTTGATTTTTTACACGAAAACGGTTGTGCGCATTTGTGTTCAAATTTCAGTGAATGTTATGAATAATAAGTGGCAAATTCCGTTAAATTTTCCGAAGAATCCGCCCAAACCGTCTCTTGTACAAACTTAAAGTGCCTCGTTAAATTTGGTAGTACGACGGTGGAAGTCAGCAATCACATAACTCGTTTGCGGTGTCTGAAAATCTCCGCCCCTATGTTATTTTATTAAAGGAGAGCAAACTGACGTTATTCCTTGAATTTTTTGCGGAATTTTCTTCGCACAGAGAAGAACAATCACGGCAGTTTAAAAGACTTACCGTTGAGTAGTTCTCCGTTGAAAAGATAAAATATGACAGGAAGTCTGCGACGTCGCAAACCGAGTTATGTGATTGCCGACTTACATCGTCGAATAGCTCCTGTGGCTTGGTTCCTTTTTGCTAAACGCAGTGCAATTTTACTGTGGACGGTCGCGAATAAGTTTATTTTTTTCTCCTCGCGTACGCTGAAAAAAAACTCCGGCTGCATATTGGCGCCTGCAAGACTGTAAGAATACTTCACGCATTGCGCAAACCAGTGCGGTCGGCACGAAGCGCATATGAGCGCCTACAAGACTGCATGAATACTTCTCGCATTGCGCCAAACGCAGTGCAGTCGGTCAGTTGGCTTACAAGATTGTAGGAATGCTTCATGGATTACGCGCACAGCACAGTGCGCGCTTTAAGCGTTGTAATTAGAATCAGTGAGTTTGAAAACACACTAACTCGGGTTTTTTCGATTTTCACTTTTTTACGGTTTTGTAACACTTATGGATAGAAGCATCGTCGCTAAAGGAAATTTCGAAATTGCAATCGGAACTGCTCGAAACAGCGACGGGAAAAGGGAAGAATCGAAGTATTTCAGTGGAAATACCAATTTTTGACCATTTCAAGGGAAACGGGTGACCATCCGATCTTCCGTTTTTTTTTTGTTTTTTTTTCGGTTCAGTATACCTTGTATCAACAAGTTATATAAACATTCAAGCGTTATTCAGGTCGAAAAACATAAATTTTTCTAGGCAGACTTTGAAAAATCAGTATCTGAAAGTCGGTGAGAACGGAAACACACCAAAGCGGAAAATTTTAAACGCTTAATTCTCTGTCATCAAACATGGTGTATCGATTTCAACTTGGTGCTTTACAAAGTCTCTAAGTACTTGTCCTTTGGCACCAGAAAGGTTTTTCTTAACCCTTTATTGCATAGCGTTGCATGAAAGCAACAAATGGTTTTCGGCTTTATTTCTATGCTGGAGTATTAAACTGAATCAAAGCAAGAAATAATTTTTGGGGAACATTACATGTCTGATCTCCTTGCTTAGAAAAAACCATAAAAATCGATTCCAACCGACTATAGTGTCAAAAAAATACTGTACCTACAATGTGGATTATCTTTCCAAAATCAACGATTTGCTCATGCAACAAAGGGGTTTAAACTAACTTCTTCGCCATGCTGCGCAGTTTTAGGCGTTTCTTGAACAATTTTTTTTTCCGAGTTGGTGTGTTTTCGAACTCATTGATCCAAATAGCTCGTAACTTTTTTTCAGTGTATGGAGCCCCCGCCCGGCAACGTCGGGTGTTAACTACGAAACAAAACATTTCTAGCCGCATATTGTTTACGTTCCCTCGGGTATCATTAATCGAACTGTTGCAGTTGTGCGCCACTATCACTCCGCTGATAAGAACCGGGAGAAGCGGGGGAGGGGGGGGGGCGGCGGCGGCGGCTGAACTTGGCGTTCGTTTCGGCCCTGGCCCGGATCTGGGGCAGCGCCCGCCCGTCTCACGAAAATCGATCCCTTCCGCTGGAATCCGCCACCACGCAATCCCTTGTAACGACGTATGAACTTCCGTTATCCGCCGCGCTTCTCTTGATCAGAGTCCCTTTATACTGAGAGTCAAGACAACACCCCCCATGGAGTCGCAAACGGGAATAAAGATTACAGAAATTGAACGTTTTTCGTAATCTTTGATCGGCCCATTCTCAAATTCCTCTCTCTGTTCCTTCTCTCATTCCGTTTGTTCCTTGCCGAACCTATAATTCCCTGGTCCATTCCAGATTATAATCTTTGCAATTGGCAAAAATATAATCTTTATTCCTGTTTGTGACACTGTGAAGGCCTAAAATACGGTAACCAATCAGAAATTGATTCACATTGTCTTGACTCTCAGTATAAAGGGACTCTACTCTTGATATCATACGAACAAAATAACCCTAGCCTTTGGTGGACAGTTTGAAGTGAACTTCATTTGAAGTGAAAATGCCAGCTAGTTTTCTGGAAGAAATTCAATAAGATATGAGTGATGAATACTAACGTCGTAATTAGAGGAATGCATTTTCCCGGACCCTCCATCGTTTTCTGCGCTAAATTCACCGAAAACTGTAACCAAATCAACACAAAATGTGTGGTGGTCTATGTTTCACTTCCAATATTATCCTAAAGTAACACAAGAACACACGTATTTTTATCAGTGTGTTCGGAAATTCATCCAGTGTGTCCACAAAGGGCAAAGTATTCAAAAATTTTTTTTCTCTATGACCGTCGTTGTAGTGTGACGCGCCTTCAATCCAGGTAGCGGCAATCCGGGCATCACCCGTGGTCGAATAGTTATCTCAAAAAAAGCCTTCCGTAGATGAAGTCAACTATCGATGGCTACCTACATGCGAATAAAAGCGCACTTACTTCGATTGCAACGTTGCATTTTGGTTCGTTTTTATTTTTGGATTTTTCTTTAAACAAAAAAAATTAAACATGGTGCGAGTTTCTGAATCGTCGCATTTAAGATACACATTATTTTCCTGAATTAACGGAAAGGGAGTCAAGAATTATGACCCATTGTGTTACAAATTTGGCGGCACTATATCAACGCCGCGCCATCAGCTAGCGCAGCGCACAGTGGATCGGGTCAATTGGAGAGGTCGGACATGAAAATGTTGACTGAAACTGCAAATTTTGATGTTTATTTTGTCACAATTTAGACTTTGAGGTGTGTTCTAGACGGACATTTCATGAGGAAACCAATGAAACCGCTTTTAGAACCTCAAAAATTTATATAACCGGATTTATAAGGATTTAAAGTCTCCAGATTTTGTCCGACCTCTCTTAATCATTCGATCTACTTTGCAGCGTGGCCGAGTTAGCGGCGCAGAATAACGCGCCTTCAATCAAGTTAGCGGCAATATGGGCATCACCGGTGGTCGAATAGTTATCTCGCAACGCCTTTCGTAAATGCAGTCATCGCTCACCCTCAATTTCGCTACTTATAGGCAAAATATACATCGGGGAGCGCAAAAAAGCATCAATAATATGGTTATGAGGTCAAATTGGTTTTGTTTTGCCCTTAGTCGCAATTTTTATCACTTGTCGGTTTTCCCCGTTGTCACATGTTCGTCTCATTCCTAGACGTCAGGAATGGGTTCTCTTTTTTGCGCTCAATCATGCAGAACAAAATTCCAGTGATAAACTTGTAATTCCCACCGATTGTCATTAAAGTCAAATCTCTTATCGCCAATTTAAAGCCTCGTGCATTAAAAAGCAATTCCATCGAACGTCCTTTTCTTCTAGGCTCTTGCATCGAGCTACGGGTCAAAAAATTGCACACTCGTCTAAATGGTTTTTTTTCACTAATTGCATGATAACTTTTACGATAACCCTTGAGTGGTCGTGTGTCGATTAGGTATATATCACATTTTGTCCACTCATTTCTTCGCTGCATATTTTCCTCAAAGCAACCACAATATCAGAAATGTGAAATCTCTTTCTGTTAAGGAGTAACTTCACAATTGAAAGGTTTTATTTTTCTCCAATTATATGTGCTGACGCCATAAGATTTTAAACTCTTATCATGCAACAGACTCTAAAGTTTCCCATCGCCCGCGTATGGTGAAGTTTGGGCAATCGACTTTTATCCGCTCTGTATGATACTTAGGTAAAGTAAAATATCTAGGAGAGAAAACAAGACAAATTATGAGTCCACTAATTATTTTTTTCTCATGGTGCGCGGCCTCCTATTTCTCTTTTCTTCCTTTTAAAATGTATAACCGTTTAGGAAACTCAACAGGAAAACAAATCATACCACTCGGAAATATAAAAAAGACAAAGCTTTTGAATTTAAAAGAGGAAAACTTACCATGCTAAGGTCGCGCCTCAGAGATTGTAAGATGAACTGATGAAGCCTGACCTTTTTAAACTCAACCCCAGCATAATCTACTTATTTCATACCGCAAATCGAAAAAAATAACAAAAATAAACATGTAAGTAATTAAGAAAAGTAAGAAAATAATGCAAAAGCACGACCAATTTTCCCCCGTCCAAGTCATGGTTAGCTAAGCATGATGACAAAACTTCAGAATGTATACGTTTTCAAAACAGGAAAACCATGATTTTTCTCAACGCATGTTAATTGTGACTTTTTCAAACTCAAGATCCAGTAGAGAATGAAAGTGCTAATGCCAACACAAGATTTGATTTTCAGCTTTTAGCACAGATTTTGACACAAATGCACTTTTATGGAACGTTTGACTGCCGGGGGATTTACTAATCAAAGAAAACTTGCTCGGAAAAACGGAATGAACTGAATCCGCCATCAGAAATTCATAATTCACACAACTCCATTTATTTAAGCAGCTGAAAAAATAGAGGAGTAAAATTGAAAAAACGTCAATTTTTCCTCCATACTTAAATTTATTTATAAAACGCGGTTGCGTATTTACTAAAATTGAGGAATGAAACTAGGTTAACGGGTCATTGAAGCTGGAAAAACTAAGTTCCTGTGGTTTTCCGGCCATTGTTCATTCCTCTGTTCGTGTTTTGCACTAACATTGACACATTTAATGTCCGCTCAGGTGTGGGTAAAAAAATAATCTGTTGACTCCTTTACGCGAGTCAAGAAGGTATAATGGTACATATCCTCATAATTCACTCATGTGTACACACGCTCTGGAAACGGGTATAAAGAATAAATATTAGGGTAGTTTTTCGATGAATTTCCAGTTTTTTATACATCATTCTAACTTGAGAGGTAACCCAGTTTTAGGGTCAACCCAGCTGTGTAGACCCCTAATAGGATTGATCAATACTACTAAATACCAATCAGAATTTACACTGATAAAAAACCACCTAGTACGATACATACACACGCCCCCAAAAAAAAGTTATTGGGGTTTTAAAAATCCACTTTTTTGTTGTTTCATTTGTTCATCGGTAATTTTAATGTGAATAGTTCGCCTCTGCTTCTAGTCCCTCGAATGGAATAGGAGGACGAGATATACACATATATAAAGCTCTTCTCCAAGTAGGAACGTTAGTTTTTAGTGTGGTGTGCGCCAGCCTGATTAGACTCACTCTCCATCTTACTCATATCTCACCGTTCTCCAAAGTTTTCCGGTCACCATTTCGACATGCACAAGTTACTTTTGGTGCTCGCGGTGATTTCATGTTCTGCGTGCCTTATTCTTGCCGCAGTCGACGTTAAAACCTATGCGGACCCGAACTACCATGGGGCCGTGGACGATAATACAGCTGTCACTACGAACTGTTACAACATCAAGAAAGGAGTCGCCGGTCTAGTCTCGTCCATCAAAATCTCGGGTCTCCCAACTTTCAAGTATATCATGTTCTTCGGTAAGCCAGGTTGTGTGACACCCCTGCTGGGCGCCTTGAACAATCAACCACAACTGACGAATGTCCAGTACACGAACATCGATAACAAGATTTGGTCCTATCGTATGCAGGGCTAATGGAGAATAAGCTTGTTAATTCTTCATACGACTTAAATTATATCTCAAAGTATTGTAAATACATATTTTTCTCAGAAATTTGATCATCAACTCTTATATTCCGTCCTTTTTGACTGTCAGAAGAAGTAGGTTTGCAGTGTTCTGACCGATTAAACCCCTGATTTTTACTTTCTTGCTTCCGTTGCGGGTATAGAGGAAGTATGTCATCCTCTCTTGGCGTTTTATGGTGCCTAGAGTCAAAATAACCATACTTGAAAAACGTGTGTCCGTCCGTCCGGCGCGGCGCGGCGTCCCCTAAATCTGTGTGCAGCCAAATCTCAAAATCTATTTGATTGTTTTTTTTTGTATTGTCGTTAAAAAAAAAAAATGAGGCGAAGTCTTTATCCGCATGTATTTGGAAACGACACTATCCATGGCAGAACGGGAGACGTCGCTATAGGTTCAGAACATTTTCATAGAATTTTTAAGCATTTTTCTGGAGAAATAAATTATCAGAAATTTGTTCGGAGCTTATACATTTTATTAACAAAAATCGAGTTTTTTGTTTCTTTTTCTTAGAAATTTTTTAAAACTAAATTTTAAAAATTCAATTTAGACCACAGTGTATTGTAGTTGCATCTGTTGTAAAAGTCTCAGAATTCACCCCGCCGCATTTTTTTTTCTTCATAATTTAATCTAATTTTAAATCTAAATTGTTTTTAGTAAACCTAAAATCTTACCTATTTCCAACAAAACCGTTCGCATGTCATTAACGCGGCTCCAGCTAATTTCACGCAAATCCAGCCGTTTTAATTTATTTGTCGTAGGAGCCAATATTTGAAGAACAGCAAACATCGTGGGATGAGTCAAACATGAAGTGCGACCTGCGAAGCAGTTTATTTATCGACTCGTTTCCATAACTATATTTTTACCGTTTGTGCGAAAGCTCAGCCGTTGCCAAAGTTCACAGTTAAGTCTACCAGTTTCCCGACAGAAGGCAGACAATTTGCAAACACGGGCAGTTTTAGAAGGAAGATTTGTGCGGTGTTCAAGCTTGTAGGTGCACTTCTTGTTTGCTCCGCAAATTATCAGATGCTAATTTTTCATTCACTCTCCGCGTTGCTCATTCTTCCCGGAGAAAAGACGGCTCGGTAGTGGACCCACATTCCTGCGATTCGAATGGTCCCTGCATTCATTGCTCAAAGGTGTGTGCCAAGGTTCAAGGATCGGTTCGGCTTTTGTCGTTAAAGAGATTATTCAATCAGGTTGACTTATCGTCAGTCCTCCGCGAAAATTAATGAGCCACTTATGCTTTGTTTAATCAACTGTGGTCGTCGTATCGACGGTCCCGTTTCCAAATCGAGTATCTTGATCCCGAAACAGCAGGCCACTTCTCTCTGCAGCATTTGTCAGAGTCGGTGGGTGCTTTTGCGAATTCTTCGCATCGTGGCAAGGCAAACACGCCGTTTTGGGAATGTGGGAGTATTTGAACTGGTGAGAACGAAAACACACCACGAGCAAGTATTCTACGAGCATTATAGGACCAAAAGCGGCTGGAAATGATAAGTCCATTCGGGGTTTACACAGAAAAACAATTTTTCTTGGAGTGTTGTCTCGACTTAAAAGTTTGACTTTCGTTTCTTGTTGACAAAATTTGGTTTGGTTTTTAGTTAAATCTGTACGGATTTAAGTTTAAGTCAGTTTTTTTTTAGTTAAAGAAACGTTGTCCTGTTATAGTTATGTTTAAGTTTTAAAAAAAGCGATAACAAAACAACGTTTTTTTAAGTAAAAAAAACCAAATTTTGTTAACGAGAAACGACGTTTTAAGTCAAAATAATATCTCAAGAAAAAATTTTTTCAGTGTAAAGGGTGGTTTAAAGTTTCCGCAGTTCAAAGGAGAGTTTCGAAAAAACGATGTTTAAATTACTAACCTGCTACTTTGAGGTATACGAAACTGCTCGATTTTTATGCAAATTGATGTCCTCTGTTTGCACAAATTTTAAAATCCAAATTTTTGCTCAAATCGACTAAAATGTTGCACTTAAATGTCTATACAGTCTGTAAATGTTTTTCAGTGTTGGGTCGAACATCTTCCCTCCCCTAGCTACACCTCTGAGTGTTAGTAACCCTTCTATTTCTTGAGTAGAGCACACTGTACGCGACTTATGAGTTAAGAGTCAACACCCCCTGACACAGTCAATGGTACAGAGAAAGAAGGAAAAAATTCCAGAACTTTGAGGCAAAGCATTAATCTAAATGCACTTATCGCACGTAAACGCACAACTTCAAAGCGCTGCGGTGCTGCTTTAGCATTCCGTCCTTTGAGCCCTCCGACTGCCAGAACGCGCGTTTTATAAAATGGTAGGCTCATATCTGCTCTAATAACATTCCACCGGATTTTATGGCAATATAATTATAGGATCGCTTGATGAATGGGTATTATGAATTCCCGAATGAATTCTTCCGTCGAGTATCCGCTCGCCGGGTCTGCCAGACTACCCGATCCAATTCGCCTATTCTACGCGCTCCACCGTAGGCGACAATTTTTTTCATCGCCACCACTTGGCTAGCGCGGTCGTTTTACCTGCGGCTAGCCTAATGCCTACAATTTTGACGAGTTGCGTTTCGGTCCTCGGGCCCGGTGCCCATCTCTGTTAACGGTCTCATGATTTATTGTTTGTTGATTTAGGGATCAGTTTTTTGGGGGATCGATTAATTGACTGACTGATAGGCGGATTAATTGACAGATTAGATACTTCGGTAATTAATGGGTCTACCGAACGCGCATAGACCACCTTTGGTCCCGAACTTGGAGTATCATTTCGGTATCATTCAAAACATTCCGTTCATCCTCGGAATGGCTGCCTATAGCTCTAAATTAGTGCACTTGTTGAATTCAAGAAGTTTTCGCCTTCTTCAATTCGTCGTTTTCCGTACGGAAGAACGTAACTCCATTTCAAGGTTGCCAGATTGACTCACAATCAGAGAATTCAATTTTCCACGAGAATGCACTCGTGCAATTTTTGGCCAAAATTTGTCTGATCTTTGCATGAAATCAGGAGAAAAATCAGGGAAAATTTCAGTCACGAATTTCCAAGTTTCTCCCAGTAAAAATGTAATGTAACATTCCGTTCATCCTCGGAATGGCTGCCTAGCTCTAAATTAGTGCACTTGTTGAATTCAAGAAGTTTTCGCCTTCTTCAATTCGTCGTTTTCCGTACGGAAGAACGTAACTCCATTTCAAGGTTGCCAGATTGACTCACAATTAGAGAATTCAATTTTCCCCGAGAATGCACTCGTGCAATTTTTGTCCAAAATTCGTCTGATTTTCGCATGAAATCAGAAGAAAAATCAGGGAAAATTTCAGTTACAAATTTCCAAGTTTCTCCCAGTAAAAATGTAATGTAGCATTCCGTTCATCCTCGGAATGGCTGCTTAGCTCTAAATTAGTGTACTCGTTGGATGCAAGAAGTTTTCGCCCACTTCAGTTCGTCGTGTTCCGGACGAAGGAACGTAACTCCATTTCAAGGTTGCCAGATTGACTCACAATCAGAGAATTCAATTTTCCACGAGAATGCTCTCGTACAACTTTTGTCCAAAATTCGTCTGATTTTCGCATGAAATCAGAAGAAAAATCAGGGAAAATTTCAGTTACGAATTTTCAAGTTTCTCCCAGTAAAAACGAATTTGCGAGGAAAAATTTGGCAACATTGAAATGTAGTTACGTTCTTTCGACGACAAATTGAGACACGCACACGCGTAACTCATAAGTGTGAATGTAATCGATCGTTTACGAGAGGTGTGTATGATGGTAGGACACTTTACACGACCTCGCGTTCACTCGTGGCCACACATACGTGCAATTACTGCGCATTTCCATTGTTGCGAAATCTGATGGTGATAATGTGTAGTCTAATTGATTCCTCGGGTTGAGAAGGATGATCAATAATTTGTCGTATTCCTACCAAACGGAACTATTTGCATTATGGCGTGAGACCTGTTATGCATATATTCTTATGGGTCTCAGGGCTCATGAGTTAGTTCTTATAGTTCCGTTTGGCAGAAATACGTCCAATTAGTGTAATGTCTTCATCGTAATCCTGCGGCTCCACCCGTCCAGGTTTTCATTCTCGAGATGTCCTCTACTCCTCTCGAAGACTCTATTTGAATGTATGTAAAATAATCGATTCTTGGTGAGCTGTATTGCCTTGTCTAAAATCGATATTTTCAATGGGTTTAAATGGAGGAAAAACAGCGTTGCCGACTCTCACGAATCGCCACTGGTCGGAGGAACGGTCACATACCAGGGTGTCTTGATTTTTCAAGGGCGGTCCGGAAGCACTGAAAAATTGCGGAAATTCCACAAGGAGGTCCGGAATTTGATCTCTGATGCGACGCGTGTTTTTTAAGAATGCCTGGAAAGTATGCAATCTCCACCACATTGATTTTCTAAGTAGTATTCGCCCACAAGATCGCGATATTGCAGTCAGTTAATCTTTAAGCTACCACTGAAATTTTGTGGCTACGTATATTTCTTGTCGCAATTTGAGCGAGACTTTAAAATCTTCGAAATTTTTCGAATTCCGTCAAAAAGAGGCACTGGAAAAGTACTGAATTTTATTGTTGAGGAGGTACTGAATTTCCTGAGAATGCATTGAAAAAGTACTGATTTTTGGCCTAGACATCCTATGCATACGAATAAAAATATTCTCATAAACTCCTCTTATTTGATGGATGTCCCCTATTTCCTCTCATATTTCACCAGCGCCCTTCTCGAACCCATTGACAGAGGCTCAGAGCTAGCTCCTCCGAAAACCACTGCTCGGCTCCGACTATTATTCTGCCGGGCTAAGGAAAAACGCCGTATAAGCCCTTACACGTTGCCAGATCTCCTTTAATAAGTATCGAATTTTTCAGAAAAATCGTTCATATTTTTTGTCAAATTTTTCAGATAATTTTGTTCGCGATTCGATCTAAAACATCCGAAAATTTCACGGGAAAATATGCATAACTTTCGTGAGAAACACATGTTTTATCAGGAGAAATTTGGCAACTCTCGAATGTTGATACGGCGTTCTTCCTTAGCACGGCAGTATTCCCAGGCGATTCAAGGCCGAGGAGATAGCGTGTATCATCCTCTCCGGGGTCCAGGCGGCGATACAGCATCTTAATCCCCCATTCTTTGTGATCCTCCCCCGCCCCCGCCTCTTTTTCACCTGTCGACGCGACCGTCGAAAGTGCCTTTCGCTTTTTTCGATGAAATTCGGCAGGTCGTAACGTTGTACCGGGATAATGGGGGTCCGTCCCTCCCCGTCCAACCCCCCCCCCCCCCCCTTCATCACGTCCGCGACCGGGTCATCCGGCCGCGCAGCCCTGCTGCCGATTGGTCGGCTTGTTCATTTCTCACGGGATCCACTAAATGAGACCACTGAAGTATCTGAAAAGGGAGAGTATACAGGGTAGTATACAGGGTGATCCATGGTGAAACGGCCAGACTGCAGGAGCGTGTTCTATGGGTCAAAATTAGACTTTTTTGCTGTATAAAGTTTTGTCCAAAAGTGTGAAAGCATGCAATCCCCTACGCGTTGATTCTTTGAGTAGTATTTGCCTGCAAGATCGTGATTCTCCAGTCGGTTAATCTTCAAGCCAAGAATGAAATTTCATGTCTCCTTCATTTTTGTCGCATCGCGAGCGAGAATTTCAAATTTTCGAATTTCGTCAATTGGAGGTACCGAAGAAGTACTGAATTTTTCTGTTGAGAAGGCACTGAATTTCTTGGGAGTTTACTGAAAAAGTACTGTAACAGTACTGCTGTTTGGCCCGTCTGTTTTATTAGATTTCAGGGTGTCTGCAGGTCCGGAAATTGTACCGATTTTTTAAGGGCGGTCCGGAAGTAGGTACTGAAAAAGTGCGGAAATTCCTCAAGAAGGTCCGGAATTTTTTTCATTTTCTTGTCATTTTAGTCGCAATTTAAGCGAAAACTTCAAGTTTTCGTAATTTTCAGAATTTCGTCACTTGGAGGCACTGAAAAAATACTGAATTTTTCTGTTGAGGAGGTACTGAATTTCTTGGGAATGTACCGAAAAAGTACCGTAAAAATACTGATTTTTGACCAGCCTGTTATAGTAGACACCCTGGATACTCTGGCGATGCAATGGTGCATCAATAATTTAAACACGAAGGGATTTTCCGGTTTCGGGGGTCCGCCAACGGCAACCCTGTCTCCAGCGGCGGAGCAAAGGGATGAGGCCGTTTTCAACGGTGGGCTAGTTTTTATGGATCGATAAAAAGCGGCCGGCCGTAAATCTCGGGCCCCTGGGCCCCGGCCGCAGCCCGCTCCCCCTCCTCCTTCATCGGAGGTCCCTCGCGCAGCACAGGTGAATCTGAATTAACTGCCGCCGCCTCGCACAAGTGCTCACCTGGTCTATGTTCATTCATCCTTGTTGTGGGATCTCTCGCCCGAAGCGCTGGTGTCGCGTCACCGAGAAAATTCATTGATTTTCCACCGGAGACAACATTTGAAGATATGATATTCATAGGGTGTCAATACTGTACGGAAAAAGTACAGATTTTGGAAGGTCGGTACGGAAGTACGGAAAAGGTGCGGATTGTCCCTGGAAAGTTACGGAAACGTGAGATTTCCGTGACGAATTCTAACAAGTGGTCCTGGGGATGTGCATATCCTACGGATATTCCATGGAAAGGTACGGATTTTCCGTGGAAAGGTACGGAAATTTGAGATTTTCGTGCTGAAATGTCAAAAGTAGTCCTGAGGATATGCAGTTGCCTAACAAAATTCATTTATCTAAACCCCGGTTTGATTTGTCGTGTTTTTCGGTTTATTCCTTTGTCATTCCAACATTCCACTTCGAAGGACGTTAGGGAGAATCAATTGAAAAGGAGAAAATGATTGACGAACTTGGAGGACAATGTGCATAAGTGCAGTTTTTGCTATTCCTAGAAATCCGTGTTTGAAGTTTCGAAATTACACGGATTCTCATGGCGGAAAGTAAGTTCAAACTAGGTTTTTGATGCTTAAAAATTGGAGTGTGGAAGCGAATGTTTCAAGGAATATGCATTTGGCCCAGGTTTACTTGAAATCATTAAAAACTGCACTTTTTCGCTTTGTCCTCGAAGCTTTTCAATTCCTAATTTGTTGCATTATTTGACTGAAACCAAACTTGTGACAGCCTGTACAAACGCCTATTTTTCCAGTACTGTTAAAATATGATCCTTTCTCGTTCTTTGAGCGTGCTTGCTATGATCTCGTCCTTAATTCGATCGTCGAACAAGAGGCGCTCTCCGAAATCCTTTGTATCCGAATAGACCGAGGCTCCTAGGATTTTGTCTCCGGTCGGGTGTGTTGTTTACCACTCCGAATTCACCGAAGTCACGCACCATCGACCGGCCAATATTTAAGCTCGGTGACATCGCGCGTTTTTTGTACCTCTCCTATTCTCCCATGCCGTCCGTCGATAATTGCCCGTCTCGGAGACAATCCTTTTTTTGTCCGCTCTTTCACGTATCCACTCGAACTTTTTATCTCGCGCTATGGGTTGTTTTTTTACGGCGCGTTCACGCGTGTCAATTTTCGTTGTGCAAACATGGAGCAGGAAAAGGAAGAGCTCCAAGTCGAAGGTGATCTGCGGTCGAGCTCCGGACGGTGGACACTGGACAGTGGACACCGCGGTCGTTGGGGAAGGCGCGGGCTGGACGCCGTACGGTGGATCGAGTCGATGGGAGGGGCCGGACAAAATTTTGAAACTTTAAACGCTTATAACTCCGTTCACACAAAACTTTGCGGCCTTAAGAGTGAGTCCACTGGTTTCCTCGTGAGATTTTCTTCTAGAAGCACCCCTTGAGATTTAAAATGTGACGAAATAAACATCAAAATTTGCTGTTTTAGTCAAAAATTGCATGTCGGACCTCTCTGATTGACTCGGTCCACTGTGCGCCGGACGGTAGTTGACGCGCTTGACACCTCCGACCGCAGCGGATCAATTACGTCATGCGATGCGGGGGTGGAGCGCTTGGGAGAGTCTATGTCTGTGCCTCTTGATATGATCAGAGATAGGAAACTTGACGAAAATTGAATCGCACTGGAAAAAAAAACACATTGGATCTCGAGTCCAGACTCTTGAAAACATTGACAAGAAAAAATACTCTTGATTCAATCGGATTTTTGCTTGAATCAAAACGAAATCCGCTTAAATTAAGAGGCTTGGTTCTTGATTTAAGCTAGATTCTGATGGAATCAAGAGTACTTTTTCTTGTCGATGTTTTTAAGAGTCTAGACTCTAGATCCAACGTGTTTTTTTTCCAGTGCGGTGAGAACGAAAACACTAACTCAAAAAAATTAAAATAATCAAGACACGCTAAACTGCACTGCATTAGGCGAAGAAGTCAATCTATAAGAATAAGATTTTAGGTGCCGAAAGACAAGTACTTAAGGACACTTTAAAGGTCCGAGTTGGAACAGATGCGTTAACGTTGATGACCTCTTTGAAAATTGACTTCCTTAAATGAAAATTGAGAATTTTCGAGCCACCGAGTTGGTGCGTTTTCGTTCTCACTGATTCAATTAAAATTAATCTGCTGCGCAGAGAGAAATTTCAATACAATAGTTGGGTTCATACGGGGAGTAAAACACAAAATAACCCTAGCCCTTGGTTGACAACTTCAAGAGAAAATGCCAGTTAGTTTTCTTGAAGAAATTCAATAAAAACCGAGTGGTGAATACCATCGTCGCAATCAGAGGAATGCATTTTCCCAGTCTCTCCATTTTTTTCTGAAGAACTGCACCAAAAGGGAGCTCGGCAGGCCACCTCTGGAAAATTTTGAAAAAGTGAGTCGACTCAAGGATAATCTTGAGTTACTTTAACTGAAAAGTGACGTAAATTAAAATAGAATATAATGTGTGACGCACTAATTTAGCGAAATCCTTCTTCTTTTCTGATGAAGATCAAGTAGATTTCCGGAAGGGAGGCAGCTCAGCCCCCCTCCGGCTTACCCTTATTCCGCCCATGACCTACGCCAACAGTTATTATTTTTCTATAGGTCGTCGCCCCTCTGACATTTTACGCAAAGGCGTATTTCAGTTTCCACGTGAGCCCAGTTTTCCGTATAACTTCATGCTTTCCGGGGGCATGTTTGAAATAGAGATACATCCTTACGTCAGAGTAGCAAAGAGGTGTCATCCAGTTCTCCTACAGACTTTCGTCTTTGTTTACATCGAGTCTTAAAAGCCCTACGAGAGGCCTAAAACTGAGGAACCAATCGAAAAGGGACCTAGGCATGGCAATACTCTCCCTTCATACGCTCTCCAGACCACACGATTCACCACTTCCAGAGGTGTATCATGTTTCCTTCCGTGCTGTCCGCCGCGTCCAGCCACGTCTCGGAAAGGGAAACTCGCCCCCCCCCCTCCCCCCGCCTCGAGTCGCGGTTTTTGTCGTCCGTCCATCGTCCGTCGCGGCGCGCGGCGCGAATTCCGCGGCGTCGCGACGCCACTCGGCGGAATTCCAGCTCCAGCGACGCCTCCCTCCCCGCCCCCTCCGGCCCGCCCGTCGGTCCCTGGGGTATTTTTAGTCGCGGCGGCTGGAGTATCGCTTCCTACTTTCGTTGTTGTTGTTTATGCCCCGTGCCGGCGGAGATTCGCTCCTGTCGGCGCTTCCAGCGCGAGTTACAGCTTCCACATGTTTTCCATCCCTTCCCGCGCGGCGCGTGCTTTCTCCGACTCGGCGCCGGACGCCGCTCTCCTGCCACTCGTCCGGTCGCTTTCAGGACTCTTGCAGTGACTTTTTTCTGAAGTACCCAGTGCTGCCATTTGCTCTTATCAAAAGCTTCCAAAAGAATTTCGATTTCCGGGAACATATTCCGACTTGCCAAAGTTAAAAAAAAATTCCGATTTTTCAAAGATTCCGGGGGAAAATTCCGAATTCGCCCGGACTTAGGTCTGAAGATCGTAAAATTTGATCAAAAAGTCCATAACTTTGATCAAATAAATGGTCAAGCTGGCGAAAAACCGCAAATCCCGAGGATATTCCTATAAGAGCTGAAAATTCTAGGGATTCGGAAGATTCCGGAAAAAGTTGCGGATTTCCGGTATATCAGTCCTTCCTTTGTAATTTTATTCAATCTTTCACCGAATCTCATTTAAATGTCATTGTCTGTTTCAGGTGAGTGATCTAATGCAAAACATTCCCTATTAACTGTACAGGAGGTTCGTAAGTTACTCTTTTTTTAGCATTCATAGTACCCTTACCATACGTCGACCATTTATGGCAATGCCTCAATTAATCAATTATTTATCATCTTAAACACACTGGGAAAAAAAAACACATTGGATCTAGAGTCCAGACTCTTGAAAACATTGACAAGAAATATACTCTTGAACCAATCAGATTTTTGCCCAATCAAAAGGAAATCCGCTCAAATGAAGAGGCTTGGTTCTCGATTTAAGCAAAAATCCGATTGAATCAAGAGTGTTTTTCTTGTCGATGTTTTTAAGAGTCTGGACTCTAGATCCAATGTGTTTTTTTTTTCCAGTGTTTGTAAAGGCTCTGATAGGTTTGGCAAAGTGCGCTAGTCGCAGCTTCTTCGTCTAATACCGAATCGCGATGTTTCGAGGGAAGTGAGGAGGAAAGGGAGATTGCGTTATACGACAAGCACCTCATGAGCATGACCGGCATGCATAATAGCTTGGATCTGCGTGGACGTCGAGAGAAAAGCGCAAAATAAAAGTTCGCGGTTTGAAAGTCACAGTCTCTTGCGTTGGCCGAGGACCCTTCAGTCACGGTTTCGGTGTAGGCATCGTCGAGTCAGGATGGACGACATGCAAGAGTCACCGCCAGAGATACATCCAGAGTTCGTGAGAGAAAACATTTAAGAAAAGATATACGTCGAAAAATAATCAGCTCGCGGTTTCGCAACAAGTTGACAACTCGCAGTTTGACAAACTATCTGCAAATTCTCTGATGCTACTCTCACTCTGCCACAATGGAGATGTTGCATGTGTGAGGAATTTGCGATTTGACTGTTGATTATTTTGTAAAAGATCGCGAGAAGCACGATGGTGCCACTGGTTTTCTCTAGAATCAACTTCCAAGCTCAAAAAAAGCTCTCAAGTTGAGGCCAAAATGGAGGGAATATCCCACCCTACCCTGAGAGTCCACCTCTACGTCAAGACAAACTCTCCATGCAAAGATAGGGTGCAAATACATCGACAAAGCTGCCACGTCATTTGGGAACTCTAAAACTGAAAACACGCCATCACTGCTAATGTATTTGCTCCCTATCTTTGCATGGAGAGTTTGTCTTGACGTAGAGGTGGACTCTCAGGGTAGGGTGGGATATTCCCTCCATTTTGGCTTCAACTTTAGAGCTTTTTTTGAGCTTGGGAGTTGATTTCAGAGAAAACCAGTGGCACCATCGTGCTTCTCGCTAACTTCTACAAAATGATCAACAGTCAAATCGCAAATTCCTCACACATGCAACATCTCCATTAATGGGTTTTGCTACTTACAATATGACGTCAAGTCCTCAATTCAATGCCGTTTATTAAAATTGAATTCCTAATCAGTAATCGATGCAGGATCTCTAATATTCCAGGATTCGGATTTTTGGAAACTTCTTACCCTGCACTCCGGGTAAATTCTGATGTGGCAACGTTTCGTTTATCACTTCATTCAAAGCCGTGATCAATGAAGCCGCCGCCGTCTGGTCGCGGCGCTGCAATCGCGGTGTCACAAGTTTTCCAAGCGGCCAGCCGCGGCGGAGGAGGTGGAGTGCCAGTTCGGCGACATTACCTTCCTCCGTGCCAGCTAAATCAGCCGCGTTGCAACACCATCCGGACCACAGCCACAGCCGGCGAAAAAACGCCGTAATTGTTACTGCGTTTAAACGCGGGGCTGCCGGGTGGTGCTCGCCCAAGTTCAGGATACGCGGTTTTGATGACACAGGGTGCTAGCATCAGGAATTTCCCGATTCTATTAGGATTTAATACCGATTTCATCAGGATTTGAAGAAAAATCGGTCGTAAAATCAGGATTCGAGAAAAGTCGGCTGCCCGCTTATTTTCCGTTGATTATCCGCTATCGGTCCGTTAATTTTTCTTCGTATACAGTCAGGATTTGATCAGGATTTCGAAAAAAATATGAAATCGGGATTTAGCGGTCAAAAATCAGGAAAAATCAGGATTTCCCAAAATGATAAAAAAAACTAGACGCCCTGTGGATAACTTGAGCAGAACCGTCATGTCAGGCAAATCTTGTGAGGTGGTAAAAGGGGTTGAGAGGTGGCAAAGTTAGCCGAAGGAGGTGGAGAACTTGAATAAATCTTGAACAATGTTCGAAAATTAATTGATTTTTGAGGAGTAGAAATTCGAAACCTGGCAAGCGCGAACAAGTGCTGCCAAAAATATATGTTTCTCCCTGTCAATTAGATGTAACTCTGCTAAACGGACAATAGACGAGTGGGAAAGATACATTTTGCTAGAAACGCGATGGAGATGGTGCGGTGCTACTAATTTTTTCCCCAAAAACCCTCATGGCTCAAAAAAATCTCTCAAACTTATTAGTGGGACAAGATCTCCGGCCGGTGGTGGGGCTGTAATAGTTGAGAGTATATCACTCCATAGTCAGTTAAAGTCCCTTTGCAGGCCCAGTCGAAAATTCTACTCTTTTGACACAGTATGCTTTTGTAGAAGGAGGTGCCGGTGATCGAGACTTGAATTTTATAAGTCTGGCCTGAAACCCACCGTGGGCATTCTAAATCCAACGACCCCTTTTCGTTCGCGCATTTCCTTCTTTCAGAAGGAGGAGGAAGGGGAAAAAATTAAATTTCCAGATGGCACAGCAGTTTTACCCACGGGAATTAATAACTTCAAACCGGAATGCGTTCGAAACAAGTCTGCTCCAAGTTGTTTTCGGTCAAAATTTTACGAGCGTCCTCCAAGAACCCCTTTGCCCACGCATTTTTGCGAGTATAATCAAGTGAAATTGGAATCCATGCGGCGAAGACTCTCCAAGAATTTCCAGACGTTTGAAACGAAAAATTCGACGTCGGTCCCCGAGACCACCGGAGCCGACGGGACTTGCAATAATTGTTTCACTAATTTGAAATTAATTAAGTCGTAATTTGATCATTCCAGCCCGGTCTCATGAAATGAAGTGTTCTTTTCACAATTTTTTATTTTCGTTCGTCGAAGAAGACGGTAATGGCACTCCTATTACCAGCGTCATAAAATCGAGCAAGTCCGCCGAAGTGTTACGATTCCTTTGCCTTTTATGGGATCTAGCCCTGGTTTATGGCATATTTACCAGTTTAAATACTTCGGTAAAAGTGTCCTAATATGCGCCTCCTACAATTGACCGGATAGTATCTTAGGCCTCTTTGCTCTCTCAGAAACGCTCAAGTTCTAGTTCAAGGGAAAGAAAGAATTCGACTCTACTAAAGATGGAATTAGCTGTATTTATAGAATCGGCTTCGATGTATGTAGACATAAATCGTCGTCTTTCGGCCAAAAAAACGTAACTCCATTCTAAGGTTGCCAAATTGACTAAAGCCATTATTTCATTTTACAAAAACGTACCTGTGCAATTTTTATCCAGCAGTACCTGATTTTTGCATGAAATCTGAGGAAAAATCTGGGAAATTTCCTGTTGGAAATGCATACAATTTTTCTGGTTAATATGAACTTTGCGAGAAGGAATTTGGCAACATTGCAATGGAGTTACGTTCTTTCGTGAGGAAAAGGACAAAATGAGGGTAACCCACGATATCGAATTGCTTGTTTTAATTTGTTTGCGCGTGCTGCGAATATTTTAGTCAATTTGTCGAAATGTTTCAAGTCAAAATTAGGGAACCAAACTCTAATACAATCACGCATGCTGGACATTCTTTACATTTAAGAGGAGAGCAAATGACATGCAAACCCAAGAGTGGAACGGTTCATTTACGACCCGACCGTTTTCCCAACTGAATTTCATGTCTCAAGTTGTCAAGAAACTTTAATTCTTGGAGCCGTTATCCAAAATGCGTTCCTTTGGGTCCAAAAATATTGTTAATATTTTGAAAAATTAAATTTACCATCAGGAAAGAGCCGATGCAAATTTCGCTAACTGTACATAGTACTTTTGTGCCTTTATAAATGGTAAATATTAATCAGAGGTTATGGAATCGACCCTAAACAATAAAAATCTCGTTACATTTTACCAGACGTTCACAGGCAAAAATAGGTCCACTCCGTTCACAATATCCGATTTGCGGCTCGGAAATCAAGTTCGTGAGTAAGTTTCAAGAGCGCTGTCCCAATACCACGCCGCAGGGTGCACGGCGCACAGTGCTGCAAGTCAACAGGAGCTTTCGGGTATGACGTGGAAACTTTAAAAGCTTATATGTTCGTTAATTCGAATCGTAGAAGTTTAGAAGTGGTTCCATTTGTTTTCTCGTAAAATTTCCGTCAGAGTTCGTCTCTCAAAATGTATGATGTGACGAAATAAACATCAACATTTTAAATTTTTAGTATAAAATTCCGTGTCCTGTTTATCCTACTGACTTCTTATTGTGCGTCATGGCGCGGGTCGGTGCGGTGCTTGACCAAGTTTCAGCGTAGGACAAGAGTGGGCTATTTCTTCGGATTTATCGCCTGAGCGCCGGAACGACCCGCGACGTTGCCGGGTCGCCGGAATTAACCTAGGATATTGTGTGGTGGTTCGGATGCCGAACCTAGGATATGGCAAATTCGGCGAGTCGCCGGCAAGGATATTGCGACAAATTCAAATGACCGCGCCATTGAGTTCCTCCGCGGATACGTTGCGCTTTTGATGAGTCATACCTACCGCTGCGTAGAAAATACGAAACCTACACACGGCAATGCTGCCGTCCTAAGGAAAAACGTCGTATGACCCATCAGGCATTGCCAAATTTCCGTCGAAAAATAATGCATTTTCAGGTAAATTTGCAAAGATTTTTCTTCCAATTTTTCGGAGGAGTTCGTTCGAAATTTGTCTGAAACGTCAGAAAATCTCAAGGAAACACGTTCATAACTTCCTTCAAACATAATTATTTTCTGAGAGGAAAGGAAGTATTCGAATGCTCATACGGCGTTTTTGCTTAGAACGGCAGACCTTTTCCACTACGCTCAACTTAGACAGCTTTTTTTGAGCCTATGTGTTCACTGAAAACAAATTTTCTTGAGACATTATTTTGACTTGAAGCGTCGTCTCTCGTCAACAAAATTTTGTTTTTTCCAGTTAAAGAAACAATTTTTTGTCATTTTCGCCATCGATATCAACTTAAACTCAACGATAGCAAAACGACGCGTATTTAACTCAAAATAACTGACTTAAAGGTAAATCCGAAGGGATTCAACGGGGGGGGGGGGGGGGGGACCAAATTTTGTCGACAAGAAACGGCGTTTAAGTCAAAATTATATTTGAAGTACATTTGTTTTCAGTGTTTGTTTCAGAAAAAACCAGTGGTACACTGGTGAAAAAAAGTAGCTTGGATTTAGAGTCCAGACTCTTGAAAACATTGACAAGAAAAAATACTCTTGCTTGATTCAAATGGAAATCCGCTTCAATCAAGAGGCTTGGCTCTTCAATTCAAGGAAAAATCCGATTGAATCGAGAGTATTTTTTCTTGTCAATGTTTTAAGAGTCTGGACTCTTGATCCAAGCTACTTTTTTTTACCAGTGTATACTGCCGATGAGAGATGAGGTGTCGCCCAGGTTCGGGAGAAAAGTGAAAAAACGAGGCCCGAATACATCTCTTCTACGACTTCGGCTTCGTTGCTCACGTGTAGCCCGTGAAGCACCACTACAAATAAGACAAGCGGAACCGACATAGCATGGAAACAGATGGAGGGACGTGCTGCCAGCTCGAAACGCGCACTGACGCCTATAAACCTAAAGGGATACTTCAAGCATTGCGCAATGCGTTTGCGCATTGCGAAAAGACGCGCGTTGATGACGGCGCAGAGATACAACTATTCGTACTTGACGGATGTCCGTGTTGCATACCTGCAAAATTGAAGGCGCGATGGCGCGGGGCGTGAACTCGCTATGTTCCGTCTATATGTTTCTCCCTTACTTTTTTACGAAAGGAGGTGTATTTCCTCAAGATTCGGCTTTCTGCGTCAATCCGTGACTGACGCAGCTCTGCGGACAGCTTCGCCGACCCACATTCAGCCTTCTAATTTAGATCTGTCCTCTGATTGCTCACTTAGCCTGATCTGCGCCTGCGCCGACAACTCGTGTGCGGCTCAATGAAAATACTTGAAAGTCTTCCCGCTCCCGAGATGCAGCTCACGTTTTCTCATTAAACTCCCCGAAAAATAACTTATCAAAGCGCCGAGGAACAACTAGCATAGTTCCGTAATTAATTCCGATGCCTAATTAAAAGCGCTCCGTCGGTGGGTCGATTGTTGGATCGTTCTCATCGATATTTCCCTATCTTAACAACGGAATATATCGATCGAGTTCATTCGATAACGATTCGACAATCGACTTGCAGGCCTGGCTCGGATCGTATTTTATCCGCTGTAAAAATGAAGAGAATAGCTGCCGACCCCTCGCGGCGGTCCCAATGAAATGACGAACGAGCTTCTCGTTCAGAATCGTCAAACCGGAAGTAAATCGCACGGTAGGAACGCAGAGCGTGTTAAACGTTAACAGATAAGGTCATTTAATCCAAAATTTTCCTACACTGGAAAAAAAACACATTGAATCTATAGTCCAGACTCTTAAAAACATCGACAGGAAAAAATACTCTTGATTCAATCGGATTTTTGCTTAAATCAAGAACCAAGCCTCTTAATTTTAGCGGATTTCCTTTTGATCTAAGCAAAAATCTGATTGAATCAAGAGTATCTATTCTTGTCAATGTTTTCAAGAGTCTGGACTCTAGATCCAATTTGTTTTTTTTTTCTCCCAGTGCAATGTAAATTGGATTGTATTTTGCAGTAAGGAA
Organism: Bemisia tabaci; assembly: GCF_918797505.1. Classification (NCBI taxonomy): domain Eukaryota; kingdom Metazoa; phylum Arthropoda; class Insecta; order Hemiptera; family Aleyrodidae; genus Bemisia; species Bemisia tabaci. Next base: position 42,575,793 of record NC_092799.1, read on the forward strand.
CCACACTGATGAAAATATTTGTGATCTTGTGTTACTTTTGGACGTTTGGATAATGGAGGTTTTTCTCTTCGTGTACTTCCTAAAAATTCCCAGCGGTATGCAGAGGATGTCCGTTGCAAATTTTGAAAACAATAAAATTCGTGTAGCTTTGCCACCTGCGGGCCGATCATCGATATTTATAGACAAAACTATAGACAAAGAGGACAAAAGGAGTATGTAAGCATTCTATTAGTGGAAGCGGGTGGTTGCAATGGACAAAAGAGGTAGAGAAATGGACTAACGGCAACGCAACCCACGAGGGACCCCTCAGTTAGTCCATCATTTTCTCCCTTAGTCTATAAGAACCACCCATTTCAACCAATAGGATCGCTCCAAACTCCTTGTGTCTTCTTTGTCTATCGCTTTGTCTATCAATTTCAGCAATCAGCCCGCTGCGCATCGGAGAAACGCACAGAATTCGTCACCGGGAAAGGCACTGCTCGGAGCGGAAGTTTTTGTGATGTTAATGAACTTGTGACTTGTGCGAAACCTGTAAGGTGTGTTCGAAGGCTGAAATCCTCGTCGCTATAACCGGTAGATGATATAATCGACCCATCGCATCGACAGGCTAGCCCCCCGACCCCCTCGCCTCCCGGCCCCACCTCCGAGGTAAGCCGGCCCGCTAAGCGAAAAGCTCGCAACTGCAACGGACGCCACGCGAACGTACGCGGTTTAAGCTCGGCCGAGTGCTAAGTATGTTAACCAGAAAACATGGCGGCGATCCCACACCACGTTGCACTTGGGTGAAGGTATGTGGGTTAGTTGTCGATGCCGGTACACACGCGTAACTGTCCCGTCTCGCCCGTTGCTCGGATAATGCGTCGCTTGGCTGACAAAAGGTCGTATCTGTACACTCAGAGATGAGCCCTGGAAAGTATTGAATTGTATGCACGACAGGGCTCATTGAGAGGTGCGGTTACGTTGTTGTCCGAGGGGATAACGCGCCCTAATCATCTCTCCAAGCCAATTTGTTTTGTAATCATATTATTGGGATGATGGTATCGGAACAGAGCCCTCGGTCGATTGGTTGCACGTGAGTCGGTTTCACGAAAAAATTCATATTTAAAAATTGTGGAAACCAGGGTGTCTACAAGCCCGGAATTTCCGGAAAGTTCGGAAATAGTTCTGATTTTTTAAGGGCGGTCCGAAAGAACTGAAAAAGTGCGAAAATTCTGCATGAAAGTCCGGAATTTTTGTCATTTTTGTCATTTGAGCGAGAAAGAATTTTTTAAATTTGTTTATTTTTGTCAAATGGAGATACTGAAAAAGTACTGAATTTTTCTGTTGCGGAGGTACTGAATTTCTTGGGAATGTACTGGAAAAGGACTGTAAAAGTACTTTGGCCAGTCTGTTATAGTAGATACCCTGAACACTTTTCACTCAAAGCGCCACGCCGCGTGCCTCCGCATAGTGGAGCGAGTCATTGGAAGAGGTCGGACGTGAAATTTTGAAAAACTGCGAATTTTGGGGTTTATTTCGTCAAATTCCGAATTTATGATGTGCACGTCACAGGATATTTCACGATGAAACCAACAGAATAGACTTTTTCCTGCCGTCATGACGACTTTCAAAGTTTTAGTAGCCTGAGCAGTTTGAATAATGCAACTCTCCACGTTAACGCAGCTCAAGTTCATAGGAAATCCAAAGCTCTCGGAATTAAGTAAATACAAAGAGCTGTGATTTTTGCGGCTTGGTGTTTTCGCACCATTACGAAATTTGCATTGAATGCAAACGCTACTTCCACTCGCAGAAGCTTTAGAGCGGCAATCTGCGATAAAAGCGTATCGTTGTAAGCAAGCGAAGTTGTAGGAACTAGGTTATGTTGCTCTTCGTAAAATCGTAAAAACAATAGCGTAACACGCAAGCCGCGGAGCGTTATCACGGCTGCACGCACCGCTGCCGCAGGAGTGGCCGTAAAACTCTTTGATCTGCCCACACGTTACAAAACATGATTAGTCGCACATTTTCGAGATTAGATTGATTGATGTTTTTGAAAGGGTCCAATCATTAGGGCGACGTAAGACAAAAGAGTTGTAACTCTCGCGTTTTGGATACTTAATTGATACGAGCGATTCGCGCTTGCGTTGCTCAACCGAGCGTTTAGGAAATCTCCTTATCCAGGTGCACCGCCCGGGCCCGGAGAACACGCTGATGTAGTGGCTATGTCTTTCGATTACATCGCCTGTAAATTGTGCCGCTCCTAAAAAGCAGGACAAAATGATAGATTTTAAATTGTTCGTTTGTTCTGGATGGAACCATCGAATTTATTGTATACAGAGTGTCTCCAAGTCCGGAATCCCCGGGAAGTCCAGAAATGATACCGATTTTTCAAGGGCGTTCCGGAAGTGCTGAAATAGTGCGGATTTTCCGCAAGAAGGTCCGGAATTTTTGTCGCAATTTGAGCGAGAAATTCAAATTTTTGAAATTTTTCGAATTTCGTCAATTGGAGGTACTGAAAAAGTACTGAATTTTTCTGTTGAGGAGGCACTGAATTTCCTAGGAATGTACTGAAAAAGTGCTGTAAAAATACTGATTTTTGGCCAGACTGTTTTTGTAGACATCCTAGTAGTGACGTAGTCGTAGCCACTACGTTAGTCCATATCAGTGAGCACGTTATTTGATGAATCGATGATTATAGATCATAACTTGATTAGCTCGTTCGATTTGTGACACTGTTAAAAAGTGCAGGAAAATTAAATCGGACCAATCAAACTTGTGAAGCAGAGACTGGGGTTCATTAATGTTTTGGTCGAAACCATTGAGTCGGCCTTTAGGAACCTATACGAACTGCAAATCTAGATAAAAATGTAAAAAAATCCCAAAACTGCCCCCAAATAAAGCACCAGAGTTTGTTCAAAAAGTTCTAAAATGTTGACCGTTCGCCGTGATCCGGCGTTTTAGCCTTATAGCCGTGTTTCCAATTTGCCCCATGGCTAAGTGTCTGATTTAATGACAAAATGCAGGTATGAATCAACACTGGTCAAATCGGACACCAAGCATGCAACTATTCGAACCCCGGAGTTGGAATTTGGTATCACGCAAAAATGAAGGATAATCCTAGCTTTCCGCCTGTCTCAATCACTGACGTTTACGAATGTAGGTATTATTATGCTCGCATCGTTAAATATGGAAATCAAGAGCGCAACCATTCGAACTCAAGAGTAAATATGTGGTATCACGCGAAAATGAAGGAAAATCTTAGCTTTTCGCCTGTCTTAAATTACCGACGTTTTTGAATGTACCTAGGTATTGTCCTCGCAACATTGAATGCAGAAATCAACTGCGCAACTATTCGAACTCCGGAGTAGTCATGTGGTATCACTCCAAAATGAAGGCAAATCTTGGCTTTTGCTTGTCCTAAATTACGAACGTTAAAGAGTGTCGCAACATTTATGGGAAAACGCGTCATTTTTATGCTTTCACAAAGTCACTGGAAAAATCGCATATCTGCCACGATACTGCGGTGAAACACGAATAATTTTCATGTTGTTACTAAAAACCGCCGGAAAAATCGCGTATTTGCCGCGATGTTGAGATAAAAAACGCGTAATTTCTCACTTTTTTACGAAACTGCTGGAAATATCCCGTATTTTACTGTGTTCACGAAAATTTGCGTAGGGATGTTTTTCGCACAAGGTTTGAAAGTCGTATGGAGGAGGGGGAGGGGGGGTTGACACCCTCCTTATCGGCGCCTCCCCCTAGTCCCCCTCTCCCCTTTTCTCACCGGAGTCAGACGACGGCGACGCGTCACGAAAAAAAGCCGAACTGCAATTCCTCAGAAACCTTTCCAATCCTTAAAGGGTAATAACAGCAACTGAAATGAAACCCGAGGGTAATTATTCGACCGGGGTGGGGGGGGGGGGCAGAAGCTGAAGAAAATCGACGAGAACAATGGAAGCAGGAACGGGGGCGACCTTCCATCGGCGAAGCTATACGCCAGTGATAATCGACTTTCGATACCATCCCTTTTGAAGGTATTTAAAGAATCGATTATCATGGTGTTCGTTGCGAACGCCCTGATAATCGATATTTTTCCATAGGTTTGAATGGCATATCGATCGATACATCGCAAAGCACGCCACGCCGCTGATACACACTTCCTCCCGGCGCAAAAACGAGCGTAATAAGCATTCTAATTACATAATGCTCCATATTTTACGTGCCGGAGCGCCAGCAGAAAAATCCATTTCACTGCGGCTAAAAAACAATTAAAGTTGGCACGGGAGCTGTCAGCGGGGAGCCCGTGGTTTCAGTTCAAGTGTAACACCGCCAGACTGAAAGCTGTAGAGACCAATCGAAGCGTAATGAGTATCGCACTATTGAACGTATCGGATGGAGCCATTCCGTCGCTCCCCTAACAGCAGAGCTTAACAAAATTCCAATGTCGCAAAATTCCCACAGAATGATGATACACGAGGGATCAGTAGGTATTGTACAGGGTGATCCAGTGTTAAACGGACTCATAGAAATTCCTGCTGACCTCCTCCAGAAATGAAAAAATACATACATTAAGCCTCTTTTACAGCGCAGCCTCGCGTTCTGCGACGCCCAATTATCAATGCTCCCTATTCTCCCAGAGATCATCAGGCACATCATGAAAAAATAATTTTATCACAAGATCAGAAAAACTCAGTATATAGTGATCATTTTCGGCAGGGAAACCCTGGAAAATTCAGGGAGCTTTTCTCCCGAGTCGCTTACACGCGTGCAACCTAAAAATTTTAAGTTGCAATTGAAATAATCAGCTCTGTGCAATAATTCCTTTAGTTCAGCCGATGAAGCACAAAAAATTCAGCAAATATGAAAACTTTCGTAGCCATGTAAATAGCAGTGGCGTGGCGTCCTTCGCGATGTATCGATTGAGCTGCCATTTGAACCTATAGGAAAGGATCGATTAACAGGGTGTTCGCTACGAACCCTTAATAATCGATTCTTTACCATAGCTTCAAATGGGGAAATATCGATAGTCGATCATGGCACGTCGTTCGAGCACGCGGCATGGCAGCGGCACGCGCTGGTCCCCCGAAATATCTAATCTTTCGGAGCCATCGGCGTTGCTACGCACGATCAAAGACCCTTCATTAATGCGGTTTTCTAATATGTTTTTAATTACTCTAAGATTAAAAATACATCCAACTGGGGACTGAATATTGATAATCGTAGTACGATGTGTTTGCTCTGTAATGATAACTTCCTTACTCAAATAATGATAACTTGTCGAATCGTTGAGTCCCGGCCCAAGAAAAATTATTTCGGAGACTCTGCACTGAGAATGAAACACGCTGAAAAAAAAAATTCTTGAGATATTATTGTGACCTATACAGCATCGGTTCGCGTCGACAAAATTAGGGTTTTTTTCAGTAAAGTCAGTTTCTTTGAGTTAAAGAAACGTTGTTTTGCTATAGTTTTTTAAAATAGAACTTAACGATGACAAAAAAATGTTTCTTTAACTCAAAAAACTGACTTTAAGCTAAATTCGCACGGATTTATATACCTCGAAAAAAAAAATCAAATTTTGTCGATGAGAAACGACGGTTTTAGTCAAAATAATATCCCAATAATTTTGTTTTTCGGTGAGCGTAATAGGGTGTGAGACAAAATTGGATTGCATTTTGCAAAAAGGAACCACTAGCATTGCAATGATGCTAAGATTGTGCAACTTCATCTTTTGCAAAAAATTGCGGAAATCGTGAAAAACTATGAAATTTAGATGGTAATTTTTGTCTTAAATTTACAGTTTTTAGCGAGTAAAATAGAAACTATGAATGGATAATCGGGTTTTTCCTCCAAGACAAAAGAAGTTGCACAATCTTAGCAACATTGCAATGCTAGTGGTTCCTTTTTGCAAAATGCAATCCAAATGAAGTTGAATTTGGGGTTCACCACCGATTCAACAGCCATTGCAGAGGTTCTGCAGTTTCTTCATCTGGATTAGTTTTAAATACTACTCTAGAAACCTAAACCTGTCATCTATTCGTCTTCGCATTGGGCTCACTGTAAGTACAAAGGTCAATGAAAATAATTGTCACCTTACGCTATGTGATTCGCTATCATCACCTGGCCGGGCCGTGGTCGGTTGGGTGCGCTTTGACCTTGACCTCCCTTGTTTGTCTCCGTTAATTCGTGTTAACTGTGTTATCACACATGCCTGTCGTAGTAGTTGACCTATTACCTCTCAGCTAATTTTGTACTCTTTATTTATGTTGCAGGTAAGAACGTCATCAAATCGATTCCCAGTAATATTTCAAGGGTTCGCCGCTGTAAGTATACCCCGTGTTCTTACACAACTTGGTCATTGATAAAATAAATAGAATGAGAAGCAGTGTACTGCGTTGCCAGAAATGAAGGAGAGTTCGTCAAACATTCGCTTTTCTTCATTTCCCGCATCATATGACCGCCCGTCATCACCGAAGAAAAATAATTATAAGCTCACTGAAACTACAACTCTGATTCCTTTAGCAACTCGACTTTACCGTATAATAGACCAAAATCATGGTTTTCTGGAGCAGAATATTGTTACTCACTCGACTAAAATTTCATTTCATAACCAGAATCAGCTTGTCTATACATCCGACGTTATACTGTTTTCTCTAGGAAATGTTACACTACCCTCCCCCCCCCCCCCCCCAAAACCAAGCAATATTTTTTCCTGCGATTTTTAAGTTACTTATTTCAAGGAAATTCTTCAGGCTTTTTGTTTTACTTTAATTTTCCTGTAAAAACATAAAATGTGCCCAGAAATAAGGAAACGTGGTTTAGTTAGGCTAATTCTGACAAAATCTATCCAATTGATGTTGCCTGATCCATTTGGAATTCTGGTCTTCTAGTGTAGAAATCTGCAAGTCAAATCGACTGGAAAATTCAGTTCCGGACTATAGGGTCAAACTTTTTAGTCGCACGAATTGATCTTTTCTCCATATTTTCTGATGCATGATAAACCAAGAATAACAGAGCAAAATAATGCATCTAATAAAAAAATGCACATGTAAAGAAGAACTTCAAAACTGACGGAGGAGCTGCACTCTTGCCTCGCCGGGAACCGATAATTCTGTCAGCCACCGTTATGAGCCACGCCGAAGCGAGGGCCGCAATCACCGACCGCCAAAGCGCGCGCAGCCGTCAAAATTTGGCCCCAAGTGGCCTTGCAACGGACCAAAGTTAAGGCCAAAATCCACATCATGGGCGGCTCTAGTTCAGGTTGCTGTCCGTTAAAACTGGCCCGTTTACTCGGAGTTTGATTTGATGGTTCGGAAATTTAGCAACATTGAATTGTAGTTGCGTTCTTTCGTGAGAGGAACGACGTAAATGAAGTAGGAAGAGGAGAGTAATGAAAGCCCAGATTTATAGCAATCTATCAACTGTTTGCTCTGTTCTTTTCCGAAAATAAGAAGAATAGGCCTAAGTCAATGCGAGAATGTAATAATATTTGGAGAGCACACAGAGTGAAAATCTTCGGTTTTTACACCGACTTCGATCAACTATAGCCTTCTGCGGCCCAAAGTTTTCATTCTCAAAGGTTTAAGCGCATCGTCGAAACTTTCGTATCTTTAAATTGAATCTGGTCCCAAGCTCAATCTAATTTTTGGAATCCCCCTTTTCGGAAGGCGTCTCGACGCTACGACTCGTGGCAACCTTGACCGACAACCGACGACGCTGCCATAGATTCCTGGGGCGGCGCAGCAGCGGTTTTTCGCCTCCGTAATCTCGCTGGGACTGATTGAAAATCAATTTTGTTTTTAATTTAACTCCGCGCCGGAACGCGAAGCGGCGATATTAATGTGTCATGGGAGCACTGTGTCGGCCGAAGGGGAAGTGTTGGATGATGGAGCTCGTCGTAGAGGCGAACAGGTGGACGGTGGACTCGGTGCTCGGGCTAACGACCCACCGGAGATTATCAATTTCGGTGCGAATGACGCTGGCTAACTTTGCCGCGCTAAGGAAGAATGCCGTTCACGTAGAGTCCAGACTCTTAAAAACATCAACGAGAAAAAGTACTCTTGATTCAATCAGAATCTAGCTTAAATCAAGAACCAAGCCTCTTAATTTAAGCGGATTTTTTTTGATTCAAGCAAAAATCCGATTGAATCAAAAGTATTTTTTCTTGTCAATGTTTTCAAGAGTCTGGACTCTAGATCCAATGTGTTTTTTTTTTCCAGTGAGACTTTAGGCGTTGCTCGATTTCCTACACTAAAAACAAAATTTTCTGGAAAATGTTGGTTATTTTTTTCCGAATCGTTCAGATAATTTTATTCGCTATTCGATCTAACATATCTGAAAGTATCACGGTTAAATATGCATAATTTTCCTCAAAAATACATGTTTTATCCAGAGAAATTTGGCAACTCTCGGATGTTCATACGGCGTTTTTCCTTAGCACGGCAGAACTCAAGGGAACTTGGTCTCGCATAGATTCTAACGTGGGCTGGGGACGAGGTAATACGTGAAGAACGTAGTTGAATCGTTTGTTTTCAATTAAGAATGAGTCCATTTTCAGATGATCCTTGGTTTGGATGTATTTTTATACACCTAACGGCTAATACGAAAAAGGACTTGTTTCGTTTTTAAGAACAACTGATCCAGTTATGCTCTTCTAAGAGCAACCAGACAAAATTGAAAATTTCGTCTGGTTGCTGACCTGATTGGCCTCGACCTGATTATCAGGTCGTATCTAATTTTCATAGTATGAGCGAATATTTCAAACGAGTTTCAAAAAGTTTTTTGCGTGCTATTTACCACGGAATTATTTGCTGTTTCGTTCTAAACCCCAGCGCTAAACAGCAATACTTACGTATGTGTTGTATCTTTAAAAAAAAACCCGCGCCGACAGGTATTTTCAGATGGAACCACGGTTGTACGAGGATTTACCCTTGTTTTGCTAGTGTTAGATTTCGGAATATTAATTGGCACATTCAATAATTTAGTTCAATCTAATCTTACTTTGTATTTCCGCTCAAGAATTTGCAAGTGCGTTGGGAATGGATTACGTAAGAGAAAAAATTGAGTTACGTAATAAAATGACTGAGCAGGCAGAGGCCGTTTCTCCTACGCTGGAGAGGAAAGAATTGTAAATGATCCGAGTGTACGAATTCGAAGAAGAGCGTTTTCCTTTCTCCTGGAGATCCTCCCTTTCTTGTCGCACTGTGATAGAATACCAATTGAAGATGGATTAAATACTGAGTCTCCTTGGAAAATTGATTTTTGTCTGGAATTCTCAGGTGGAGCTTAAGTGGACATACTCTGGAAAGAAAGAAAAAAAAACACATTGGATCTAATGTCCAGGCTCTTAAAACATCGATAAGAAAAAGTACTCTTGACTCAATCGGAATCTAGCTTAAATCAAGAATCAGGCCTCTTAATTTGAGCGGATTTCGTTTTGATTTAAGCAAAAATCCGATTGAATCAAGAGTATTTTTTCTTGTCAATGTTTTCAAGAGTCTGGACTCTAGATCCAATGTGTTTTTTTTTTTTTTCCAGTGTAGAGGTGGACCAAGTAACGCAAGGGATCTCTCCCATTACGGCCTCAACTCCGAGAGCTTTTTTGAGCTTGGGAGTTCGTTTCCGTTTATCTCAATTTCGTATACGCCCCACTCAATATACGGTGCTGGAACAATTCTATTTCACCTTTTTTCAAAACTCTTAATGGAACGGGCTGATTGTTGAAAATTGGAAAAGCTATACAGGGTGTCGAGCATCAGGATTTTCCCGATTCTATCAGGATTTGAGGTCAAATAGGATTTAATCCTGATTTCATCAGGGTTTGAGGAAAAATCGGTTGTAAAACCAGGAATTTGAGATAAGCCAGTTTGCTTTCGCCTACGCTTACGCAGAAATTTAAATTTTTTCCCCCCAAAAAATCAGGATTTGGAAAAATTATGGAATCAGGATTTAGCATTCGAAAATCAGGAAAAATCAGGATTTCATCTGGATTTCCCTAATTGAAAAAAAACTAGCCACCCTGTTCAGATCAAGAAGACATAGGGAGTATGTAGCGATCCTATCTCTTGAAATGGTTGAGAAAATGATGGACTTCACTGGAAAAAAAAAACACACACATTGGATCTAGAGTCCAGACTCTTGAAAACATTGACAAGAAAAAGGACTCTTGATTAAATCAGATTTAAGCTTAAATCGAAAGAAAATCTGCTCAAATTAAGAGGCTTGGTTCTTGATTTAAGCTTAAATCTGATTGAATCAAGAGTATTTTTTCTTGGCGATGTTTTTAAGAGCCTCGACTTCAGATCCAATGTTTTTTTTCCAGTGTTACCATAGGGTCTCTCGTAGGTTGCCCTTAGTTAGTCTATCATCCACTATTCCTATTCCTACTCTCCTTACCTTCTTCCTTGCTTCCTATTCTTTGTCAATTACAACCACCCCCTTCCAGCCATAAGATCCCTTCATATCTCTCTCGTCTTCTTTGTCCATAGCTTTGTCTATCAATTCCAACAATCAGCCCGCAGCTAGACTTAACTCGTTCGTGTGTGTCCATTTTTCCGGTCGACTGTGCGACGAAGGAGGAGAGCCCTCGTGAATGAATCCGAGGGAGCATGAGCAATTGAGTGAATGAGTAAATTAAGTGAGAAAAGAGCAGCGACCCGACCGACCGCGACGCGACCGAGGACAGACTACAGAGCCTGATTGTCGTCGCTGAATGGCTCTGTTTGTTTTTCGGGCCCGCCGTTTTTTCCCCGCGTTTTCCACCGCCTCCGCACAGTGGTTCGAGGCAATGGGAGAGGTCGGACAAAATTTGGAAACTTTAAACGCTTTTAACTCCGTTTATCCAGAACTTCGAGGTTCTGAAAGTGGCTTCATTGGTTTCAGGGTTGCCACAATCAGGGAAAACCGGAAAATGTCAGGGAATTTTAAAAAGTCAGGGAAAACCGGGAAACGTCATTAGTGGCGTGGCGTGCTTTGCGATATATCGATTGATCTCCCATTTAAATCTATGGAAAAAGATCGGTAAACAGGGTGTTCGCAACGAACTTGTAAATAATCTACTCTTTACCATAGCTTTAAATGAGGATGTATCGATAATCGATCATTCACGCCTCGCCACTGAATGTCAGGGAACATGACGAAAGAGGTGGAAGTGTCAGGGAAAATTTGTTAAATCACCTTCATTTGCTCTCTAGAATGGGTTTGAGGTTTCGAACAACAAATTTGCCTGAAAACTATTTGCAATCATGCCTTCTTCACATCTTCAATTGTCAGGGAATTTCACCAAAATGTGTCAGGGAAATCAGGAAAATGTCAGGAAATTTGTATGTATGTATGTGCCGCTTTTATAGCGCTCTTTGGCGCTCTGCGACCCCTAGCCAAAGTCCCCTATCCTCCCAAAGCCCTTCAGGGAGTTGGCAAACCCTCATTTCTTCTAAAACCCCCTGTCGCTACCCTTTCACTGGGAGTCCCCTTCGTCTCCTCCCAGGAAGAACCCAATCAAGCAAGTGTCAGGAAATTTCATTTTCTGAATTCTGTGGCAACCCTATGGCCTTTTCGTAAAATTTTCCTCAAAAAGCTACCCTTGAAATGTAAAATATGACGAAATAAACATCAAAAATTGCAGTTTAAGTCAAAAATTTTATGTCCGACTTCTCTAAGTGACTCGATCCACTGTACGCCTCCGCCTTCTTTTTTCTCTCCTTTCCTTTTCATCGAGATGCTCCGTCGTCGTCTACCTCCACGCTCGAGTGCCCCTATAAATAGCGTGACGCGTTTCGGGGTATGTGATTGACTTTTTGTCGCCGTGAATAATGACCCACCCGCTGCGCTAGGTGGAAATCGCGCAACTCCTCTTGAAACCACACGTGTGTTCGCGGTTTTGTATTCTGGTCCTCGATGGCGTTGTCGCGCCAATCGATGGCTAAACTCAAAGACCACGTATCCTGATTTACGGCGTTGCCGATTTTCAGCCGCTCTTATTTTTCTTTATTAAGGAACGGTCGTGCGAGAGCCAGCGGGTTGATTGGTGAAATTAAGTAGTAGACAAAGTTATAGACAAAAAAGACACAAAGGTTATGGAGGGATCCTATTGGTGGAAGCGGGTGAATGCAATGGACTAAGGTGGTAGGTAATAGACTATAAGTAACGGCAACCCACGAGAGAACCAATTAGGCCATCATTTTCTCCTCTAGTCTATATGAACCTCCCATTTTAACCAATAGGATCGCCCCATTCTCCTTATGTCGTCTTTGTCCATAGCTTTGTCTATCAACTTCAACATGTGTTTTCAAGTTTACTGTTTTTACTGAACGGATTTCACTTTCCATCATAGAAATGCGGTTGTTTGACAGCCTTATACGCCCTGGAGTGAAGTATCAGGATTTCACTCCGATGATTTTTACAGTATTCAAAGAAAGAAGTGGGGGTTTTCATGTCATTTTTAAGAGGCACAAAATTTCATCATTCATGCGGCGAATGTATTCAATTTTCATAAATTCCTCCTACTTATCGCAGCTTTAATATGCAAATATTCAAATTTTCAAAATATGTAACAATCCCGATTAGGAAGAGAAACGATTAAGATGTGAAGAGCGTGAAATTTTTTGGCTAAATTATTCGAAGCTCGGTCGTAGGTTATACGTTACTCCACGGTGAATAATTCACGCAATCGCGTAACACTTCCTTTCTCAGTTCTGCTCATCAAACAAAGTAAGCGCAAGTAAATAACGCGAAGGGAAGACGAAAGTAGAGATCCAGGAAGTACGAACTACCGGTACCGATTGACTAATTATCTCGTTGAAGAAAGGAAGCGTTTTCGTTGTTGGTTTTGGGGAGTTTCGCCTCGCGCCAATTTTTTCGCATCGATCGCGCCTGATTGATGGTCTCACCGCGGTACTCATCAATCATATTTCCGGACTCATTTTTCAGAACCAGAAGATGATGCAGTGCTATTTCTCCAAAAACTCTCTGTCTGAGAGCAGTGGCGTCTCGGAGAGACGTTGGCACCTCAAGAACAATCGTCGCTCCTCTGACGTAAGGGCGTATCACTATTTTTGCGTGAGCCCCAAGAAGCATGGATTTATGTGCAAAACAGGGCTCAAGCATAAATTGAGATACGCCCTTACACCAGAGGAACGACGGAATGTAGTTCGGGTTTCTCGCAGCGTGACATTGCTTTTTTGCCGTTATGAAACTCTCCCGTTTTGAAATGTTTCCATGGTTTTGGTTTAATATTCCTAAAATTCCGCAATATTTATCGAACTCCAAAGTGTTTATTTGATGTTACATCTCGACCACGCAGGAGTATCTGCCCCGGCACATGGGTCCTTTTGACGAGGAGTCGTCTAAAGATGAAGGTGAAGGAAAGTGTATTTTAGTCCAAATTGTATTAAGAGGAGGAAGCAAAATTCTTTGGGAAAACAGACCTACTTGAACCTATTCAGGAGTTCGCGTAACTTTCAGATTTACCGAAGTGATTCTAATCGGCCAGTGCGTTGTTTCCTAGATGAAAGAATGTAACTATTTTCCACTATTCCATAGTTTCCACCCGCTAATTGTATTTTCACTAAGAAATTGTAAGACATTTTAATTGAAAATCTCATTGATTTTTTTCTTATTACTCGCAAAAATCAGCAAAATTTTGGACTGAAATTGCGCAATCGTATTCGCGTGAAATGTTGGATTCTTTATGTCCATTTTGCGACCTTGTGGTGAAGGTACGTTACTTTTTCTGGGAAACGACGAGTAGTGAAGTTTCTGTACATCACATCCATACTAGTAGAATTTCAGTGCGAAAGCAAATTTCGGCTACGTGGCGATACCATGAGCCTGTGTCACACCATCAAAGTTAGCCATCAAAATATCAAGGTTAGGTATTGTGATTGGCTCATTCGATGATTTGGACCAATCACAGCACTTGACCTTGACATTTTGATGGGGTATTTTGATAGTGTGACACAGGCTTTGGGCATGCGAACTTCGGGCTCGATTAAAATGGTTTCGAATTCCATGTATATTTTTAGCGCTGATTCTAAGATTCATAACTTTTTTCTGGCATTCTCTCAGAATAGGATCAAACCGAATCGGTCGATTGCGTTCGTTTTTTTTTTTTCGGAATAACGGGTCGAGAGATTCTAACCACCAATGGAAATTCCTCCGTATCTATCGGCTGTCAAAGTCGCGAACATTTTCAGCAAAATCTCCGGAATGAATTATTCGCATTGGCTCCCTATCCAGGACCTCAGTGCTTTGACGAAAACCGCGAATCTGCATCTGGGCTGTTCTCTCCTTGTGTTGTCAACGTGCCTCATTCCGTTTTTGGCCGTTTCTCTAAAAGTCAAAGTGGGTTTTTGGTGACCTTTCGGGGCTCGCGGGGCGTCTCAACGGTGATAGTCAGCAATTAAGCTGATGAGTTTTTTTCATTCAGTATAGGTCACCGTTTTTTTTGCGATCGGGAGACAAATATGGTTCAGTGTTGTTCCTCTTGATTGACGAACAAACGAACCGAACGTCGCCTAATCGTTCCCGCGCATGCCCAATGATCTCTCTAGCGCGTTTGAATTTTGATCGAGCGCTGTTGCCTTGCCCCGTTATCTTCCGTGGCTTTCTAGGCTCAGAATTTTTTGATCAACTCATTTATAATTTTTTTTTTTTTTTTTTATCATTCAGCGTAAGGCTTGAAAACCCAACGCTGAGCATGTTCGCTACCTCTTCTGGTTGTGTGGCTTAGCGCAGGTTTTTTTTTTTTTCTCCGTATTTATTCTTACTTATTTTCCTCTTATGTTCAAATGATTCCAGTGATTCTTACTCTCTCGCTCTCCTTGCGGGTAAAGGAAGTAAGTATTGGCATTCAAAAATAAAAAAAAAGTTGGAATTTCATCATTTTTTCTCCCGAAACCCCGTGCTCCTGGACTTTTATGGACCAATCACCTGGACCTTTTCAGAAACAACGTGTGCGGCTTAGGGTCCCCATGCAAATATGTTCTTTAACGAATAAGCTAGGAAAAGTGGCTCTTTATTGCAAGATGAAGCTTGATGTAGCAACCAACGTTGAACCAACGTGCAAAGTTCGGAGTGCCAATGTTTTCCCATCCGCAGGATACAAAAACAGATTCTCTCCCCCCATGGAAATCGGGGCTCACCAATCCGCGTATCGCATTGACCGGTCCCCAATTCGGAGTCATTAGCCTCCACGTCCGTTACGACGCCACGGTTGCATGACGCGTGACGGCGTGACGCACGCTTCTCCCCCGGGACCACCTCAACATGTCGACGTTGAGTACGTCGGGTTGGATACGCGATCACGATCATTCGGCGTTCCCGTCCGAAAGATAAGTTCTGTTCCCGAGTCGGGCGGTCGGGCCGTGTAACGTGTTGCAACGGATCCGACCGCGCCGGACGTCGGCACCGGTCGCCCCGGGCCACCGGGCCGTACTTTTGAGCTCACCGAAGCCGCGCACTACGGTTATTTGCCGGACCGCGTCCATCGCTTGCGCTCTATCGCCAAGTTGCCGAGTCGAAAATTTTCGGGTCTTGGTGAATATACCACGCTGAAGAAAAAAATTCGGCTGTGAAAGCCGTATTTACGGGCTATATCGACGTACCGTCCAAGTTCCGGTTTCAGAGGCCGACAGTTCCGGGCGTAGCAGCCACGGAGCAGCCGCAGCTACGGCTTCAGCACCCGGAACTTTCGACCTCTTAGCCCGGAACGGACGGTACGTGTATATAACCCTAAGTAACTGTTTTTTTCAGTACAGCTACCAGTGGACAGCATATCGATGAATAAAAATGGAGTTCTTGCATTTGTGGGCGATTTGCGATTCAAGCACTTTCTCTTACGTAAAATTACAAGAGAAACACGATGGTTCTACTGTTTTTCTCTGTAACGAACTCCAAAGCTCAAAAAAAGCTCTCAAATTTAAGATCATAATAGAGAATTTACAGGTGTCTGTTTGATGACTTTCGTGTTCAAGTGGAAACTACCGAGTGAACTGAACACGAGGATATCCTTCGTTCATCAATTGAACAATTCAGACGTCACTAGGCGGTGCATTTTCTCTCTTTTAAATCTATTTTTATACTATTTATGTATTAAAAAATTATAAAAAATACTGTGAAATCAGCTCTTTAAGCACTTTCAGATGAAGCAATAAAAAATTGCATGCAAATTCTCCATTGAGGGAATATCCCACGCTATCCTGAGAGTCCACCTCTAGACCTGGTCAATTTTACCTAACATAAACGTACTTCAATCGCAAATCCACCTCACATGCAAGAGATCCATTATTTAACTTTTCATCAGTTATATTCCTTCTAATCGTGCTTGATACAGTGATATGACTGGACAAACAAGGCGTATGCTCCAGTCAAAGGAAGAAAAAAAAGAAAGGATAGCAGAGCAGGTTTTTTAAAACAAATATATTGTCTCTATCCAAAACTCAGAGATTATTTTCCGGTGTCTAGTCGCGGGAAGCGGCGCGGCAACAAGGTCGTTATGGCCGGAGGCGTGGAGCTTGGGACTTTGGACGCCGGGATCTGGGATGTGCGTCTCGGATGAGAGATCATGCTCCCGGTCAGGAAAAACCGCGTATTCGCACGCTGTTATAACAGAAGTTACGCGGTTCTGGGATAGCGGAGCAGTGCAGTGTGCAGTGCCACGTCAATGCGCGTGTGTGTGCAGTTGCAGTGTGCAGTGTGCGGACAGGCTCCTATTCTACCGTGCTAAGGAAAAACGCCGTATGAACATTCGGGAGTTGCCAGATTTCCTTCGATAAAATGTTTATTTTTGAGGAAAGTTATGAATATTTTTCCTTGAAATTTTCAGGGACTTTAGGTGAAATTGCGAACAAAATTATCTGAAAAATTGAAATAAAAATATTCATATTTTAACCAGGAGGTTCGTGTTTTATCCAAGGAAATTTGGCAATGCCTGAGGGTTCATACGACGAAAAACGCCGTATGAACCTTCAGACGTTGCCAAATTTCCTTTCATAAAACGCGAATTTCCTAATAAACTTATGAATATTTTCCTCCCAATTTTTCAGATAATATTGTTCGCAATGTCACTTAAAGATTCTGAAAATTCCAAGGGAAAATATTCATAACTTTCCTCGAAAATGAACATTTTATTGAAGGAAATTTGGCAACTCTCGAATGTTCATACGGCGTTCTTCCTCATCACGGGAGTATTCGTGTAGAGGATGCGCGAGTAAGTTGGCATAGATCATCCTCGTCGGGCAACCGACAATTTACTCCCGTAACACTCTCCAGGGAGTGGATTATTGAATCGTTATCGAATGAGCTTAATCGATAAATAAAATTGATCAGCAGCCTGATTATTGAAATTTTTTGTTTGTCGGATCGACATAGATGACATAGGTTAAATCGCGAAGCGTGATTGGTTGGCTATGTCTTATCGTGCTTTGTCGTGTCTATGTCGGGTTGACCTCTCGACAAGCTAACGGGACCTCTCGACAAGCTAACGGCACCTCTTAAGTTTCCGACAGTATGTCGATCATTCCACCCGACAAAGGCACGATAAAGCAGCGATAAGACATAGCCGACCAATCACGCTCCGCCTTTTAACCTATGTCATCTATGTCGATCCGACAAACAAAAAATTTCAATAATCAGGCTGCAGATAGGAATTTATCGATTCAACAATCGAACCGCAGTCTCCGTGGCAATACCTATTGCAAGCTGGCGACACTGGATCATGTACGTTAACAAGTACGTAAAAAATCGATGTCTATTGATGTTGCTTCACCTGTAGTTATGAAACTAAAAAGGTAAATTGCAAAATTTTGCTAGAGTGTAAAGAGGAGTTGTAATAATAAGTTTCCACGGAAGACCCTTCTATCATTTTCTCCCTTGGTCTATAAGAACCAATCATTTTAACCAATAGAATCGATCCATACTCCTTACGTCTTCTTTGTCTATAATTCAACAATCGGACCGTGTGTCTCTATTTAGAGCACCTGTATACGGGAGAGTATTCCCATCTCAATCCTTTTACCACAGAAAAAGTGTGCCGCTCTGATTGGTCGGCTACCATGGAGCTCCAAAGTTGGACCAATGTAGACAAACAAGATGGCGGGAAAGTTCCACAAAGTTTAGGCGCGATTTTGGGTGTGATAGAAATTTTTTTATATCCAAATTTTGAATTGAGTTCGAATCGAACTTTGATGAATATTTTTGCCGAAAATTAAGCTTTGAGTGTGAGAATCATTCATTTCTCAGCCGATAATACCTGTTCCTCTGGGTCGGGTTTTTTTACATCGGTCCAACTTTTGATCCCCATGATAGCCTGAAACTGATGAACCAATCAGAGAGCGGCACAAAGATGGCAATACTCTCCCGTATATACAGGTGCTCTATAGGTTTCTTTGAACCATCCAATGGCGTGGCGTGCTTTGCGATATATCGATTGTTCTGCCATTTAAACCTATGAAAAGGATCGATAACCAGGGTGTTCGCAGCGAACACCTTAATAATCGATTCTTTACCATACGTTTAAATGGCAGAACAATCGATATATCGCAAAGCACGCCACGCTAATGGAACCATCGCATCTCCCGCGTCCAGGAACTGCAAGCTAAATACTAATGTTTATACCGATGGGTGAACAGGGAACCGTCGGAGCAAACAGGAGCTAGATCTCGCACATCCTACTCACCTCTTTAACCCGAAACGTTCGGTGTAAAAACTTAAAACTTTTGATTAAACACCTTGTTCCGCGGAGCACTGCTTCTGGTCCTTGTCGAAATTTTTTTAACGAGACTAGTTTTTCAGGGCGAAGGCGGCGAGATTCCTGCCATCCCGCGAGTCGTTCTTTAATTTAATGCGGCTCAAGCCACGTTGCCGCTTCGTAGGTTAAAATCGACCATTCGCATGCGTTAAAACCCGTAAATTTTCGATGATCTGGCAAAGATGAGGACTGCATTTCGTTGATTCGACCACGTCCGAGTTCCGACCGCGGAAGCCGCGGTTGTCGAACGACTTCGCAAAAGGAATAATATTTGATACTTAATAAAAGTCGAAAAGAACTTTGGGATTATTTATATCGATGCGGCAACGTTGCGAGGAGTATCGGAGGAATGATCGAGAGTGGAAACAGGTGTTCTCATACTTCTCGTGCGGTTTTCAGGACTTGAGACCGGTCGGTTTACCAACCAAGCTGCCGGATTTTCTAGGAGAGGAAGAGAAGAAAATGACTTGATGTCTACAGACTTTAGGGGGAAAATGTCCCTAACTTCTCAATTTTGGCCCAAAATACCTCTTGTCTTTCAGCACCTACACTGGGAAAAAAAACACATCGGATCTAGAGTCCAGACTCTTGAAAACATTGACAAGAAAAAGGACTCTTGATTCAATCCGATTTAAGCTTAAATCGCACGATTAAAAGGCACGACAAACATAGTAGCCCCTTACGAGGCCGCAGGATACTTCATGCATTGCGCGTACAGCTCTGTGCCCGCAGCGCACCGTAGCGCCTCACAAGTCTGCAGGATACTTCATGCATTGCGCGTATACCACGGTGCGCGCTCAGTTCGTTGAAAAAACGTATTTTCTTGGTGTCGAACCTAACCCGTTGTACAGCATTTTCCAAACGGTCACACGGCGAGCTTGCAATCTTAGGATCACAGGCTTGTAGGGCTTTGCAATCTTTAATGTTTTCGGGTGAAAATATAATTTACGAGTGACCATTTTTCAAGTTAGAATGCTGTCACTTAATTTCTATTGTCCGGAAAACGCCAAACTTAGGTAAACCTCTCGGAAAAGAGTGGATACCTTTAATTAATCACAAATTTGGCAACATTTCCAGGGATATGTACAACCATTTTTTATGTTTTCCAGCCTAACCTCCTCTTTACCCTAACTGCCCATTTTAACCATTGATGTTTAATCAGTTTAATATGTATAATGCACCCTATAATTTGATTTTAAATAAGATGATAAATATGTCAAAGGTGCTTACTTTAATGTTTTACTGGCATGTTTTACTGAAATGCATCAGCCACTCAGCCAGTAAAACATCAAATTAAGCATCTTTGACATATCTTCATCTTATTTAACATTGACATCGTCACCCTCCGGTCAAAGTATCACAAGCGCCATGCGAAGTTTCAAAAGTTGCGCCGCCATTTTATTTTTTATAGAGAAATTGTTCAACGAAGCTGTCCAAAAACACTGAATTTTCTTTGTGCTGCCGATAAAATTCAGTGAAATTTTCCAACAGACTCAACACACAATTTTTCTTTAATTATGTATAATGGCGGCGCAAATTTTGAAACATCGCATGGGGCCTAAGGTACTTCGGCCGGGAGGTGACGATTTGCTTTACACTTTTTGAGCCGCACTCTGCGACAAAATAAGTGATTACACCCGAATGATAAACGACTCGGATTTCGTGAGATAGCGTTTCCATTGCAAAGTGTGTCAGCGTTATGATCGTCCAAGATAGAGGTGAGCACTCATTACCCGACCCGACCCGACCACCGCTTTTCGAAACAATGGCGCTGAAAATATAAACACACCCCCTCCCCTCCACCCCTCTCCCACCCCCGAATTTTGGAACAGTCGCAGGCAGACCGACCGCGATTCATCTTATCTAATTTATCAAGAGTAATTTATTTCGGATTTGAGTTTCGGGTGGATACGGATGGGCTCGGAGGAAATGAATTACCGTGTTTAATTTCCTGCGGCGGCGCGGCTTTTAATAGACAATCGCGCGTTCTGTCTCGTGTCTCCGATTTTTTTTGAGGGGGGGGGGGGGGGGCTTTATTTAATAACCACCGCGCCGCGGATCTGCCAAGTGCCAAGGTCGGCGAGGAAAGGGGTGATCAACAGCAGACAGCTTACAAGTTGTCTCCAAAGTCAATATACGCGTGTTTTTTATTTCTCTTTTATTCGGGCTGCACTGATAAAAATATTTGTGTTTTTGTGATACTTTTGGATACTATAGGAAGTGCAATTTACACTAACACAAATTTTGCGTTGATTTTGTGATAAATGGCACAGTTTGCGATAAATAGCGCAGAAAACACTAGAGGAACTGGGAAAATGTACTCCTCCGATTGCGACATTGATATTCACCACTCGTTTTTTATCGAATTTCTTCAATAAAGCTAGCTGGAATTTTCTCTTGAAACTCAACCGAAAGCTACGGATATTTTGTGTTTTACTTCCCATATTCCGAGGGGGATTCGGCGACACTAAAATGTGGTTACGTTCTTTCGGGAGGGAAACATTGGCGGATCCAGCAATTTGGCAACACCGATTTCCTCCATTTAAACCTATGGAAATGTATCGATTCTTGGAGGGGCCAGGTGCTCCGACAAGAATCGATTATCTAGCATAGGTTTAAGTGGAGGAAATCGGTGTTGCCAAATTGCTAAATCCGCCTCTGGAGGGAAACTACGAAATGACTGAAAGCGAATTTTTTTCCTTCAGAATTTGCAAAATAATTTGACCAAGCGAGTTTTGTTTCGTTGGGGCCCTGTACCGAATCTGTCAAACTGTCGGCTCTTTTCGAACACGCCCTGCAAAAGAGGGGACCACATTGCTCGTCCCCCCGACCCCCGTCCCCTCGTGTCGGCATCCGAGATTAGAGGCGCAGACTGCGTCTAATCGCGGGGTGTCTGGCATTCGCGGGGCCCGGGCGCGCGGGCGATTCCTGCGACAAGTCTCGCCGGAAGTTCCGTTAATTACGTTGCTTCGCCTCGGTGGGAAAAACTACAATAATAATAAAGGAAATGAAGCTAAAAAACCTACCAGACGAAGGGACGACAAGTGGCGGAGGGGGAGGGGCATGTACATGCGAGGATGGGGTTTTTCGAGGGGTCCTCGGGGCACCACGCAAGGTTGCCATACCGCTTTGAGAATATGTGAATTTCCATGAGGGAAGGAACTTTAAATCGAACAGAAACTCTAATCCGAGAAATCGACATTAGTGTCGCTGCTTAAACAGCAAGCACTCATTCGGAAACTTCGGCTGGAAAAACGCCCAAAACATTCAAATGGTTTTCTTGAAGAAAAATAAAACACGAGTGGTGAGTATACCGACCTTGTAATCAGAGGAATGCGTTTTTCCAGTCTCTCCATTGCTTTCTGTGCTAAATACACCACAAACTATCAAAAGCCACACAAAATGTGTGTGGCTGTTTTCACTTTCATAGTGTGTTTGTTTTTCACTTTCTATATTAATCAAAAGTAACACAAGAACATAAATATTTGTATCAGTGCAAAGTTTCCAGTACATGGAACTGAAACTTTCATTCATGGGGACCGAACTTTAGTTCAAAGAACCGAAGTTTTTCGTGAAGAGTATAAGTCTTATTGTCAGTATGACTGATGAAAACTTTAGTGTGTCATATAATCTGTAGTTTTTTTCTCCGTATGCACCGTCAAGCGTAACGTGTGAATGGCATCATTCATAAAAACGGTAATATTTTACTTATTTTCGTAAATAAAATTTGGAAAGTTGCGTCCATTCTACACTGGAAAAAACAAAACATTGGATCTGGAGTCCAGACTCTTGAAAACATTGACAAGAAAAAGGACTCTTGATTCAATCAGATTTAAGCTTAAATCAAAACGAAATCCGCTTAAATTAAGAGGCTTGGTTCTTGACTTAAGCTAGATTCTGATTGAATTAAGAGTACTTTTTCTTGTCGATGTTTTTAAGAGTCTGGACTCTAGATCCCATGTTTCTTTTTTTTTTCTTTCTTTTTTTTTTTTTTTTTTTCCAGTGAGTGAAATTTCCATAAGTAAACATATTGTATTGTGGTGCTTAGTTTCGTACCCTATCTACTGGTCAATTCAAACAGATGAAAACTGATGAAACGAGAGTGTCAACTTGACAGCGCGGCGGCATTGTTACCCTGACCTTGAGTGCCACCTGTTACGTGGTGGCGGTGTGGTGTGGTGTGCGGTGGCGTAGACGCACGAGTGACTTGAACGCACGGCGAGTCAGCAACCGCGATCGCGAACCGCGCCACTCCGTCGATGTCACCACCCCGCGGTTCCCTTTCCCTCCCCCGCCCGCGCCCCCCTAGCTTTGCCCCCCCTTTTCCGGTCGTTTCGGACCCCCATCCATGACGACCGTTGACGTGATGACGATGACGACAAAGAGTAAATCTCTGCTGAAATGTTGGCTTTGCACTGGAGCCTCTCTACCGGAACCAGTGCAATTGAACGACAGGTGTAACAACTAGTTAGTCCTGGAAAAGTGAGGCCAATATAGGGTAATCTGGATTTTTCTCTCTCTTGCACTGGAAAAAAAAAAGTCGCTTGGATCTAGACTCCAAACTCTTCGAAACATTGACAAGAAAAAATACTCTTGATTCCATCTGATTTTTCCTTGAATCGAAGAGCCAAGCCTCTTGATTTAGACGGATTTCCTTTTGATGCAAGCAAAAATTCCGATTGAATCAAGAGTATGTTTTCAAGAGTCTCGACTCTAGATCCAAGCGCCTTTTTTTCCAGTGCGGATCCTGAGTCTAGACTCTTGGAAAATTTGATCAGGAAAAATACCCATGATTCGATCGGATTTTCGCTTGAATCTAAAGAAAATCCGCTTAAATTAAGAAGCTTGACTCTCAATTCAAGCAAAAATCCGATGGAATCAAGAAAATTTTTTCTTGTCGAATTTTTTAAGAGTCTAGACTATGCATCCAAGAGACTTTTTTTCTAGTGGATATTTCGTTAACACACACTGTAAATACCATAATTTTTCTTATCGACCGTAATATTTCCTCGCAACGAGTCTAATACTTTGCCGTTCCTCGTGAAACACTCTTCCTCCGATGACGCAAATTTTCCGCAAAACCAGCGCCCGAGCGAAACGCGGAAGAATCTTACGGCGGATCCTCTTCAACTCCATAAATCATCTTCGCGCAACTACCGCACAGTGGATCGAGTCAATTAGAGAGGTCAGACATGAAATTTCTGACTTAAACTGCAAATTTTAATGTTTATTTTGACACAGTTTAAATTTCAATATGTGCCTCTGCAAGAAAATTTCACGAGGAAACTAACGGAACCACTTTCGGAACCTCTAAGTTTTGTTTGAACGGAGTTATAAGCGTTTAAAGTTTCCAAATTTTGTCCGACCTCTCGTATTGACTCGATCCACTGTATACCGGTCTCCCGGGCGGAGGAGAGGGACGCCGAATTACGCGCGCCCTCCCGGCGAAAACAGGAAAGAAAACCGGGGACGGAAAACGGGAGCTAGAATTAATTTAACGATCAGAGCGCCGCGCTAATTAGGGCCCCGACGAGGAGCCAACAATGGAGCAAAAGAATGCGCGCGCAATAAAGGCGCCGTAAAACCGGCGGGTTGCCGCGGATTTTACATTCTGGCTCTAGCTTCCCGTCAATTACTCCAATTTCCGATCGTCACGAGCCGTGCACAACGAGCGTTGCCGCACGCCCCTGCTTTCCGCCGAAAAAACGCGGGGGACGATGATTCGCCTTGAAATACTCCTGAAAATGAAAAAGCAAGGAAAAAATAGGGGAAAACGTGAAAATATCGGGAAATAATTATTCAAAAATGGTCATCAGGGTGTCTATAAGTCCGGAAATGGTTTGATTTTTGAAGGGCGGCCCGGTAGTATTGGAAAAGTGCGGAAATTCCGCAAGAAAGTCCGGCATTTTTGTCGCAATTTGAGCGAGAAATGCCAATTTTTGAAATTTTTCGAATTGCTTTGATTGAGGGTATTGAAAAAGTACTGTAAAAGTACTGATTTTTGGCCAGCCTGTTTTAGTAGACACCCTGGCCATAAACTGAGAAAAATAAGGCCTTATATCATGCTCCTGAAAATTTTAAAACAAACAAACAAACAAACATGAAAATGTTAGAAAATGATTGTTCACTTCAAAGATGGCCCTGAACTGAGAAAAATAGGGCTTGTAATCACCAGTAAATATCTTTCCGTGGAAGTCTCTGATGGTGTACTTTTAAAAGAACTTAAATTGAAATCCGGAGATATTTCACCTCAGAGCTTAAGTATCTGCACCGAAACCCAGAGTGATGTAAAAAAGCAGAGGCATTTTCTCTTTTGGCGAGTGAATCATATGTTTTATTTACTCTATATCGAACCACTTATTCTTAAAAATAGGGATTAAGTTTGTGATCACCGCGCTGATGTAGATAGACTCAGTAGTATTGACCACCAGTTCTTCCTTTCGGACCTAAAGGAACTGGAACACCTGAGCAATCTCTGCTGCTGTATTAATAAGTGCGCTTGTTTTATGGAACAATGTGTTTCTGCCAAAAAAATTGGATTTTAAACTTCCCTATTCAATAGACTTTAAGTTCTAAATTCCCCACTAAAATAAAATAGCGCAAGATGCAGGAGATGAGGCAACAGGATGAGCATCGGGTCGTTACGATCTGCAGGAGTTGCTGGAAAGTGTAAACGTAAACAAACCCGCGGATGTGTGCTTGAGAGAAGCCGTAAGAGATCCGAATTATGCGGAAAAGTGAGTTAATTGGGCTCTAAGTCCAGTGACGTAACAATCCTTACGGGTAACATCAGCTTCATCGCACAAACAGCAAGAATAGAATCTTTGGATACCGAAGAAAGTGAAATAGACTCTCTCCGAACATGGAGAATCCAGAATTTTATTGGACTCCTATCGGAAAAATAGCTCTGCTTCGAATTTTTGCCATCACTTCAAACGTTCTTTGTTGAACGCAATGTCGCAGACCATCGGCTTGAACGGCTTGATGTACGGCTTTCCAAGTCCAAGTATTTCGATATGCATGATATTTGAATTAATGACACACATGCATAACTCTTATTTCCCTGGTGACTAAAATGCGTGATACTACAATTTCGACGTCTGAATAGCCCAATTTGCATTACTCTTGAATTGAAGGAGCTCACAAAAGTCCATACTTTTATGACTAAAATTGCAACATTAATTTCGTTATCCACGTACTTCAAACTGCTTTACCACCTTATTAGAGGCACCTTCAGTTGCACGCCTGTTTTTCCTTGGATCGGTATCAGGAGTTGAAGGTTTTCCCTTTTGAAGTCTGAAAGTTGCAACTTTTGCTGCTGATAATGCTAGACCTGTTGGATCTAACTTCAACCACTCCTGAGTAACAGAAATTTTCATGTTGAAGATTACCCAAAACCTTCCGGCAAACTTTAGTTTCAATGACTAACAGAACGTAGATTTCGCGAAAATGTGCCTTTTTTGCCCCTTCCTGAAGGAAACTTGAAGCAATGATATCCAATTCCATAAAAAATCACGGTAAAGATAGATCCTTCCTCATGCTCGACCGTTGGTAGTTGAGCCAAAAAAATCAGGTAAGTCTATCATTTGAATTGTTGAAGTACGAAAAAGTTAGCCCGTTCTTGCAATTTCATCGGTGCACGTCTATCAATCGTTAACCAACGTACATCATCAAAAAGTTATCTACGATGTTGAACAATAAGGTTTGCCTTCCCACAGTCTGCAGACACTTACCTAGAGAGAGTAAAATCATAGTCATCAAAGGAAGGACATGAACAATTCGCAGATCAAATGTGATGTTCACAATAATTTGGTCGAAGAGTGTACTCTTTCACCTACTGTGCGACGGTAGAACGCAGGATCGCACCCTGACGCCCCGGCAATAAACTTCTGCACTTTCATCCACGGTTGTGAGCGGGCTCTGCATTCTGATTGGCTAATTTATCCGCAGTGACGACGCCTAATTGGACGCAGCTCACGAGTCGGTAATGACCCCGGTCAGAGACCAAACAATGGCGACCAATTGGGACCCTCCTAATTTGGCTGATCTCTTCAATTACGTCCCGAAGCGAGCAGAAGTGCAGTTGTACGGAAGTGAAATTTTTCCGAACGGGCCGCCGACTTTCTAGGCAAATTACGGCACTGGTCCCACACGTCATAGAAACTTTGGGCTTTCTCTGGAAGAAATGTAAAAATTGCTGCAGTGAACGATATTTGTACAGGGTGTTTACAGGTTCGGAATTTCCGGAATGTCCGGAAATAGTACTGATTTTTTAAGGGCGGTCCGGAAGTACTGAAACAGTGCGGAAATTCCTCAAGAAGATCCGGAATTTTTTTCATTTTCTTGTCATTTTTGTCGCAATTTAAGCGAAAACTTCAAGTTTTCGTAATTTTCAGAATTTCGTCCCTTGGAGGGACCGATAAAGTACTGAATTTTTCTGTTGAGAGGGTACTGAATTTTTTGGTAATGTACTAAAAAAAAACCCGTAAAAGTACTGATTTTTGACCAGCCTGGTTTAGTAGACACCCTGTTTGTATTTCATTTATCTATTTTTGATGCGGTAGGGGTGTTGCAAGATCCAGGAATCGCCTTGAAACTTAGGGGTTTCTAAAATATAAACTGCCGCAAAAACGCGTTTCCGAGCTTTAAGAGGCTCCAAATAGCTTTTCTGACTGTAAACGGAAGTTTGAAGTTGAAGTTATGAAGATAACATTTCTCGTTCGCATGCATGAAGTAACTTATGGGGTCATGACTCGTCGTTTTAACCACCATGAATCTATTGCAACGTGCCTGCTGCAAGAACAAACGAATCAACCTAAAAAACGATACAAATATTTACCAGGACCATGACCACAGGGACAGAATTTCCGCTTGTGGTATAGCTCAAGATGATAAAGCTTAATACCCTCCGGTGAGTTCCTGTTTCGATTGGAGCCGGCAAAACTTACAGCGACCACCATCCTGGCCGCGGATACATCCCGACTTTTTCAAGATCCGAGCACGTCGCTTGAATTGCTGATACCAGGAACGACGTTGCCACTTCTTGTCTTTTTCTTTCGCTCTTTTCCTCGCTCCAGGTTCAAAACTTGACTAGAGCCCGTGTCCTACTATCAAATGCAAGATGGCGGAGATGCGTACTGGTTCTCGCGCAAGCCCGATATCAAAAGTTGGCGGGCCGTCAAATTTTGATGAACAATCGCCATCTTGCATTCGATGAGTTCATTATTTGGATAGTGAGACTCGGGCTTAGGTCTCCAATAGAGTACCTATATTAAGAGAGTATGGCCACTGGGTCCCATGGAGAGGCTTAGGACCCAAAAATGGCGGTGCTTTGTTTTGGTTTTTGAGGATGGGAGGGGGGTCATTGCCAACTTTTGACGGTTATCACCAACCGCACTTGCTGCCAACCTTACTACATCTAAGATCATTTTTCTCAAAAATTGCACACGATTAGCCTTAACAATATGTAAAAAAGTCGCAATAGTGCATTTGGGTAAAGTTCTCGTCACGATAAGCAAAGACAACTACATTTTGAATCATTTTGCATTACATTAACTCTATTGCGTCCGCCATTTTTGGGTCCTAAGGGCTCCATTCAGCCTAAGATGGCTGAGCCAATCAGAGGTGGTAACTCCAGTGGCCATACTCTCTCTATATAGGTACTCTAGTCTCCAATAGAGCACTTGTATAAAAGAGCATGGACATTTCGGAATATGAAGCTCTTGGGGCCCAAAAAGGCTAGAATCTTCTTTCGTGGAATACACTGGAAAAATGCCGCTGCCAATCTTCAGATGCCAATATTAAACTGAGATGGGCCTAGAATTTTGCATTTGTTTGGAAATTCTTGGTTTGACTTTTTGAAGGTCTTAAAATATATGTATGGTTTTCAATAGATAGACTATTGTTTCATGAAAATCTAGGAATATCCCAACTATTAAATAAATAAAACTAATAAAAGGAACTGTCAACATTTTGGCGCCCCGAGCTGCAGTATGTGATGTGCCCCACGCGACTGCGTACATTTAGTGCCCTTCCCAACGTACCTAGATTTCCGAAAGCATAAATGTTGAGCACTTGAGTAATCAGTCATCATCGCACGAAGCTGAATGTTGACCTCCGAAAAATTTCTACTCCAGAGAAGAGATAGCAGTACCGGGTCTCTATAATATATCGTCTCTGGTCTCATCTACAAAAAAACTTCAGAAAAATTATCGACCGTGAGTCTCGGCAACCACCGCGGGTAGAAATTCAGTTCCTACCGCGAGGAAATAAACTACGGGAGTTTCTGCATCCAGCGTTGCCAGATGAGGGCGGAAATGAGCCGAAAGGCGAAGGATGCAACGGAGAGGATCGGGAGAGGAGCAACATGGGTGTCGGGGCAGTGACAGGTACAAGAGCGGGCAGACGACGGAGGACATATTGGCCGGCGAGTACATAAACTATGAGCGCATTTCCGTCGGGCCATTGAAAAATAGGAGCAAGTCCGGCCCAGCGTCCGCGGTCCAGTCGATATTGTTACCATTCCCAAACAGCAACTTGTCACCGGCGACAAGTTTCCATATATATAGCGCTCCGCGGACCGCCACGGATGTGCACCATCGACGATGTCGTTCGATGTGGTGCGGATCCATCCGAGACGATATTTTATAGAGGGTGATCCAAAACAGTGGCGTGCACTGAAAAAAAATTCTCGGCGTTTTTACCAAGGTCCGTTGGTACCGTTACCATCTCACTTTTTTACCAATTATTGGTAATTTTACCAAGACAGACTGGTAAACTTACCTAAAAACCGGTATTTTTACTGTTTTTTTCAGGAAAGAATACCACTTTTATTGGTAATCAATTCCTGGTAACTTTGCCATTTTATCTCGGTAATTCTACCATGTTTGATAAAAAATATTGGCGTTTTTACCAAGGTCCAGTAAAATTACCGAGAAAGTTCAATAATTTTACCGAGATTTCTCAGTAAAATTACCAATTCCATGAATGGTAATTTTACCAAGAAAAAACTGGGATCAAATAGAACCCTGAATTCTTGGTAATTTTACCCTTTTCTTAGTAAATACACCGAGATTTTTTTTTCAGTGCGTGGCGTGCTTTGCGATGTATTGATTGTTCTGACATTTAAACCTATGGTAAAGAATCGATTATTAAGGTGTTCGCTGCGAGCACCCTGATTATCGATCCTTTTCCGTAGGTTTAAATGGCATAACAATCGATCTATCGCAAAGCACGCCACGCCACTGATCAAAAAGTCCCGCACAATCCCGACTACCTCTACTATCCTTGCCTTGCTCCTTTTCATGGTGATCCCCTTAAAATGTCGAGTCCCAAAAATCGTATTTTGACTTTTTCGTTTTAGGAAAATCGGCCAAATTTTCATGAGATCGGTGAATGTTTTTAAGGAGTTATTTTTCCTCCAGTGTGTGGACACAAAATTTATTTGTACTGTAAAACTTTTCAAGTACCAATGTACTAATATATGTATTTTATTTCTGTTGCAGGTAAAATACGCCAGAATGATCACCAAACCAATAACTTACCAACATTACACTCAAGTGTCGTAAGTACCGTTAGATAAGGGAAGAACACCTTTTGCAGCTTTGCAAGCTTTGCCAATGGCTTTGATCAATGCTGACTTTTGATCAGCATCCATAGACAAGTATAAATCAATTAAAAAAAAAATTGAAAATCAAACAGGGCACACATTCCCGGAGTGTGCAGGGTCCTTTGACAACACTGAAAGTTTCATATGACGTTCTTCCTTAGCATGGCGGACTTCCCGAAGCGATCCTTACGATCAAAGCCATTTCCAGGGTGTCTACAAGTCCGGAATTTCCGGAAAGTCCAGAAATAGTACTGATTTTTTAAGAGCGGTCCGGAAGTACTGAAAAAGTGCGGAAATTCCGCAAAAAGGTCCGGAATTTTTTTAAATTTTTTGTAATTTTTGTCGCAATTTCAAATTTTTGAAATTTTTCTAATTTCGTCCAATGGATGCACTGAAAAATTACGGAATTTTTCTGTCGGAGGAGGTACTGAATTTCTCGAGAATGTACTGAAAAAGTACCGTAGAAGTACTTATTTTTGACCAGCCTGTTCTAGTAGACAGCCTGCTTTTCCCTTTGCAAAACCTCCCGGGCAGAAGGAAGACACTCGTGCCGACTGACAGCAGTCAACGACCCGACATCACGTATTAATCATGAGAACATAATGAATACGCCGCGCCGGAATCGCAGAGGTGCGTCTCGCAACGATTTCCGCAGGAAAAAAAGACGCGAGGCGCTGCTCCCGACAAATTAAGCGCGAATTTCCCGCGCTCTTGAACTTGGAGCCCGACCGCACAGCGGCAATAATTCCACCGCGCCGCACGGTGGATCGAGGCAATGAAGATGTTGCATGTGTAAGGGATTTGCGATCGGACCATTGATTCTTATGTAAAAGTTTGCGAGAAACACGATGGTGCCACTGGTTTTCTCTGAAATCATCTCCCAAGCTCGAAAAAAGCTCTCAAAGTGAGGCCAAAATGGAGGGGATATCCCAATTATCCCACGCTATCCTGAGAGTCCACCTCTACATCAAGACAAACACTCCATGCAAAGATAGGGATCAAATAAATTGACAGGGCTGCCACTTTATTTGGGGACTCCAAAACTGAAAACACAGCAACCCTGCTAATGTATTTGCTCCCTATTTTTGCATGGAGAGTTTGTTTTGATGTAGAGGTGGACTCTCAGGGTAGGGTGGGATATCCCCTCCATTTTGGCCTCACTTTGAGAGCTTTTTTTGAGCTTGGGAGTTGATTTCAGAGAAAACCAGTGGCACCATCGTGTTTCTCTCGAACTTTTACATAAGTATCAATGGTCAAATCGCTAATCCCTCACACATGCAACATCTCCATTGGAAAACTCGGACAAAATTTGGAAACTTTAAAAACTCATATAGGGTGTCTACAAGCCCGGAATCTCCGAACCGTCCAGAAATAGTACTGATTTCGAACACCTTCCGGGCGAAATATCACAAGCGCCATGCGACGTTTCAAAATTTCCGCTGTTATTTTATTTTTTTACAGAGGAATTGTTGGTTGAATCTGTTTGAAAATTTCACTGCATTTCATTGACAGTCCAAACAAAATTCAGTGAAATTTTCGGACAGCTTCGTTGAACAATTTCTCTGCAAAAAAATAAAATGGCGGCGGAAATTTTTAAACGTTGCATGACGCTTGTGATATTTTGGCCGGAAGGTGACGATTTTTAAGGAGGGTCCGGAAGTACTGAAAAAGTGCGGAAACTCTGCAAGAGGTCCGGAATTTTTTTCATTTTTTGTAATTTTGGTCTCAATTTAAGCGAAGAATTCAATTTTTTGAATTTTTTTGAATTTAGTCAAATGGAGGTGCTAAAGGAGTACTGAATTTTTCTGTTTAGGAGGCACTGAATTTCTTAGGAATGTACCGAAAATGTACTGATTTCTGGCCAGACTGTTTTAGTAGTCACCCTGATGTCATAACTCCGTTTATACAAAATTCTGAAATTCTAAAAGTGGTGTCCGCGTGAAATTTTTTTCCAGAAGCACTCCTTAAAATTTATAATGTGACGAAACAAACATCAAAATTTGCAGTTTTGGTAAAAAATTCATATTCGATCTCTCTAATTGACTCGATCCACTGTGCGGCGCGGCGCGGGCCCGGCTAACTTCATTATCGGCCGCCGCCACTTTCTAACTCTCATCGTTAGGCCTTTATAAGTGTTTGTTTACCGTCGTAAACGCCGCGAGAGAGTGTGCGTGCGCCCGCGATAAGACTCCCGGAAAAGTGGATGAAATCCCGCACGCGATCCGGGAGAAATCTATCCCGCCCCCGCGGTCCAAATTAATCCACCCGAGAAATGATTCAGCCACATGAACTGACTGCACAAGGAAACTACACTGTAAAAAATACTCCGGCCGTGGAAGCCGTACTTACGGGCTATATAGACATACCGTCCGCGTTCTGGGCTCAGAGGCCGAAAGTTCCAGGCGTAGCACTCGGAGCTGTTGAAGCTACGGCTCCAGCATCCGGAACTTTCGGCCTCTGAGCCCAGAACGCGGACGGCATTTCCATACAGTCCATAACTTTTTTTCCGATGAAAAAAAAGTGCAACAATAATATAATTCCATAGTTCAGCGTAGTTTGGCAACCATTCCAGCTTTTGGCGGCCTGTTCGGCCTTACTCAGACTGTTTTAAGGACACTGAGAAACTCTCAAAATAACTTCAGAAGTACGTCTTGCGGGCTAATTGTAGAAATTGATGGACAGAGCTATAGATAAATAAGACATAAGGAGAATGAAGCGATCCTATTGGTTGAATTGGGTGGTTCTTATAGACAAAGGACTGACTATAGGGTCTCTCCTGGGTTGTCGTTGGTTACCCTATTACCTACCTCTTAGTCCATTGCAACCGCCTACTTCCACCAATAGGATAACTCCATATCCCTTCCGTCTTCTTCCCCAACGTGCTGTGCTGAAGGACCACCTTAACTGAAGGAACGATTATGATTATGGTCTTGCGGGCTGATTATTGAAATTGATAGACAGAGAGGACATTATGACAAATGAAGCTATCATAATGGTGGAAGTGTGGTCGTAGTGGACAAAGGAGATAGGTTATAAACTAACTATCGGCAACCGACACGAGACCCTACAGTAGTTAGTACATAATGTTCCCCTTTAGTCTAAAAGAACCACCTGTTTTAAACCAATAGGATCGCTCCATTCTCCCTGTGTCTTCTTTGTCTATAGCTTTATCTATCAATTCCAATAATCAGCCCACCGGCAGTGTACCAGGGAAGATCCTGAGAAATTCAGACGGAATATCCTACGAGTTCGTAACCATCCTTACGCTGGGCGTAAGCCTATATCCATCCGATCAATTCCTATTGGGTCGTCCCGGGCGGCAGTTACTGGCTGGATCCCAGCGGACCCAGAATGGGCCATTCGGGTCGTGACGATATTGTATTCATAATTCAAACCGATTGAGCGAGTCGGAACAAGTCACGTTATTCATCCAACAAGCGCGCATACTCGAAAAAAGGAAGAAGAATAACTTTCGATCTCGATACCCCAATCGGTAAAGGGGCGGCGCGGCCGGACACATGCAAATGTCATTTCTTCGGCGCCGGAATTTCGATAGATTCGATTCTTCAACGCAACGAAGATGGACCAATCGAAGCTCGGCATTGTAATTGATACGGGGGCGGGTGCGCGCACGTCAAATGCAAATTATGACGTTTCCGATTCGATTTTCGAAGTCGAAAAATCGATTTTTCGAAGGGCTTGAACGGGCGGTTCGAGAGGTATCGAAACGGGATCGTGACGGTATCGAGCAGGTGGGCGGGGCCGCTGGGAGATGCCACTCGCTTCCTTTCGATTTTGCATTTTTCCTTTCTTTTCGGAAGGATTCTGTGTCATGTCGGGTCCTCGCGGATGGGTATCGGCTCTCGGCCGGCTGAAAGCGAGACTGAATCCGAGAACAAGTTCTTCCGCCACGCCGTTGCCGCGTGGTCCGCTGAAATTTCCGCTACTGAAACTCTAGTACCTATCTGTACTTGAAGACTGATCATTTTCATGGCGGAGGATCTTCCTATCTGTGCATTCTAAGATCGGCCATTTGTGCAGTGTAGGATCGACTATTTAGACGTATTTCTGCCAAACGAAACCAGAGAAGGCGGGAAAGAAGGGGTGTGCTCGTTCATCAAAGACCGTAAGAATGCATGGGAATTATAAAGCGCCAGTGACGTCAGCGTCAACGAGGCCGGCGCTGCGCTACAGTCGCCCGTGTGGATTATTAACTCATGAGCCTTATCCACAACGCTGTCGTCACATACCCATGGCTCATGAGTACCGCAGTCCATTGGCACATAGCTCCGTTTGACAGAATGTCATTTTTCCATTTCTCCGAAGGGAATCACGCCCACTTTAACATTGTTTGTCATCCAGTTGTCTAGGGCACACCCCATCTTTCCCACTTTATAGTTCCGTTTGGCAAAAATCCGTCCAATTTTTAAAAAAAAAAAAAGAAAAGAAAAAAAATTAACTTCAGAACCCTCAGCGCCTTTTATAGGTACATATACTTTGTCAGGAATCTCGTGGTGAAATCCGGAATGAATTTTACTCCGGAGCCCGTGAGAACAAATAAGGAGTGAAATACGCTCTGATGAAGCAGATTAGAAAATTAAATAATTTACTCCTCCTGAAGAAGATACATACTAGAGTTGCCATAGTTAGAGAAAACCGGGAAAAGTCAGGGGAAACCTTGAAATGTCAGGGAAAAATCGTCAAGTCACCTGTATTCGCTTTCTCGCGTGGATTTGACGTTTCGAACAACAAATTTTTCCGGAGAACTATTTATAACTATGTCTTTTTATCAATATGACAAATATTCAGTTGTCAGGGAATTTCGCCAAAATATGTCAGGGAATTTAATTTTCCAAATTTTGTGGCAACCCTGACACACCTATATCACCACCGTTGATCGGAAGCAATATTGGCTCCGCAGTGCAGTGGACTCCGGATTTCACTGCGCGACTTTCAAGGATGTATCTGGTAGACTGTTGTCCATCAAGGACGGCGCGGCGGTAAAGTTTTAATTTTACGAGGAAAGCGGTTGGCAACACGGGTGGGCGGGCTGGGGCGCCACGGAGGCCGGCCGCGGCGGCGGCGGCGGGGAACTCATCCGGTTTTAAAGTTCCCCTAGCGATCGGCGTATCTAAAAACTCGGCGAAATGCGAAAAGGCTCCTCTAGAAACCGGAGGAGAGAGTCCGCAGCGCCGCAAAGATGCATAGCTAATCTGCGAGAAGGAAGTGCAACGACTTACAATCAGTCCACTGCTCTTCGAAATTCCTCAATCCGAACCGATAGCCTCGGTTTTTGAGCGCAATTTATTTCGCTGTCTAACGGGTCTAGAAGGTCTGCGGACTAATTATCGAATGATAGACAAAGCTATAGATAAAGGTAAGAATCCGCGAGAAGGAAGTGCAACGACTTACAATCAGTCCACTGCACTGCTCTTCAAATTTCCTCAATCCAACCAATAGTCTCTTTTTTGAGCGCAATTTATTTCGCTGTCCAACGGATCTAGTAGGTTTGCGGACAAATTATCGAATGATAGACAAAGCTACAGACAAAGGTAAGAATCCGCGAGAAGAAAGTGCAACGACTTACAATCAATGCTCTGCTCTTCAAGAAATCCTCAATCCAAATCATGCCACCAACCAATCCAACCAATTCCGTGCTTTTAAAGATGCATAGCTAATCCGCGAGAAGGAAGTGCAACGACTTACAATCAGTCCACTGCTCTTCGAAATTCCTCAATCCGAACCGATAGCCTCGGTTTTTGAGCGCATTTTATTTTAATGTCCAACGGGTGTTCAGAGGGTTTGCGGACTATTTCCTGAATGATACACTGGGGGAAAAAAACACATTGGATCTCGAGTCCAGACTCTTGAAAACATTGACAAGAAAAAATACTCTTGATTCAATCAGATCTTTGCTTAAATCAAAAGGAAATCCGCTGAAATTAAGAGGCCTGGTTCTTGATTTAAGCAAAAATCCGATTGATCAAGAGTATTTTTCCTTGTCGATGTTTCTAAGAGTCTGGACTGTAGATACAATGCGTTTTTTTCCAGTGCAGACAAAGCTTTAGACAAAGGAAAGAATCTGAGAGAAGGAAGTGCAACGACGCACTATCAGTCCACTGCTATTAGAAAATGTCTCAGTCTAAACTGACAAAAAACCTCATCGGTTTCATTTAAATGTCCAACAAAGCTGCAGACAAAGGGAAGATGGCAGGATCATATTGGTGGAAGCTGGTGGTTGCAATGGACTAAAGAGGTAAATACCAGACTAACCAATGGCAACCCAAGAGGGACCCTATAGTAGTTAGTCCGTCATTTCCCCCCTTTGTTTATAACAACGCGAGGAGGAAGTGCAACGACTTACAATCAGTCCACTGCTCTTCCTTACACTTTAGTCATTGACATAAATAATGAATAAATGGATAGGACACATTGACAACGCGAAATTTCGATCGCAAGAAACACTTAGCCGCATTGTGCGGTAATTTTTACCATCATGGCGAGAAGGACGCAAATCAGAGACAAGGTTTTGTGCTCACCCGCAGTTGAACCATGACTTAGCCACTAAATCAGTCTGTTGGAAGACGACTAACCCTAATTTTATCTCTACAATGAGCCGAATACAGTTAGGCTAAATTAGAGTTAATCAGTCCATTTGTCTCAAACGAAAAAAAAACCGCGATTGCTGAACTAACCCGCAAATAATGTTTGTCTGACGTATTGACGCCAGCGTGTCGGAAGGATGACGGTGTTACTGACCAGGGCTAATGAATAATGACGGATAATGACGTCACGGTGGAAAAGGGCCCGGGTCGGGAGCGCGGTGACCGTGTCGGGCGTCCAGAGCGTCGCGACGCCGGCCGCGCTGCACCGATGCAGTTTTTAGCTGAGTGCTCTAGTTACCGGCGCGGCGCGGCGTCATAAATCGCCGACAAACCGGTCGCCGGCTCGCCGCCGCCGCCGGTCGCTCGCAGACAGGAATTACCGCCCGTTTTTACACATCTGAAAGTAATAGCAGCGAAGGACGTCCGCGCGCTGCTGCCGGACCGCGCCCGCGTCCAGCGTGGCCCGCTTCTTGTGAAAATTGCCCGGGCAATTTTTTAAATTTTTGGGTTTTTAACCAACTTCCTTTACAACCGGAAGCGCATGAAGGCATTCAGTCCGGCGGGAAGACTCTTGAGTAACTTAGCAGGGTGTCTACAAGTCCGGAATTTCCGGAAAGTCCGGATATAGTACTGAATTTTTAATGGCAGTCCGGAAGTGCTGAGAAAGTGCGGAATTTCGCGATTAGGTCCGGAGTTTTTGTCATTTTTGTCGCAATTCGAGCGAGAAATTCAAATTTTCTAAAATTTTCGAATTTCGCCAATTGGAGGTATTGAAAAAGTACTGAATTTCTCTTGTGAGGAGGTACTGAATTTCTTGGGAATGGACTGGAAAAGTACTGTAAAAGTACTGATTTTTGGCCAGCCTGTTTTAGTAGACACCATGCTTAGGAAAGTTTGGAGAAAGACTTGGTATTTTCCTCCACGCTGTTAAAAATCCCAGGGGTGCAAGAACTTTGCGACCACGCGACTGGGCGGGTCGCACTCAGTCACGTGTGAAAATGAGAAGGCCCCGAAAAACGGTTGTATCACATGGGCAAGCCGGCAAAATCAAGGTTTTTCTTTGCCAAGCCGGGTAAAAATCCTGTCTTTGCTGATAAAATCATTTTTAAGACGATCGATGGGCTGAGGTGAGGCAGGTGAGTTCAAAGTTCGTAAGTAAAGTCCCGTTCGTAAGTGGGTTGATTGATGTTTATTTTTTTCTAATTGTTAATAATACTGTGGTTTCTTCATTAGAGATTTCGCTGGCCGCGAAGCGGCCCTTTTGTGGCCGCGTCCCGGGGGTTGGACCGCGTAGTGGCCAGTGAGTGGAGCCCCCTAGTTACGCATATTTAGTAATACGCGTTTATACTCTCCTACCTACAATATAAATTAGCAGTGAAGTTTCAGAACCCTCGCAACCAGAAGGATCTCTTCCTACTCTCAACACCTCGATTTTCAATCCTTTTGATGGACCTTTCGCTTCTCAAGAAAAATTCTCGATCAGATAAGTGACAGCGAGTCAGCGACTTAAATTTTGCCTGCGATCTGGCAGACTGACGCGCGCGGTCGGCGAACCGTGTCTGTGGTTTATGGGGGAAAACGAAAGAAAAGAAAAGGAAACGAACGAAGGGGAAAAATTGCGAAAAAAAGTCTAATAGGACGAAGAGGGGGTCGGGAATCCAGGTATGGAAGTCGAGGGATGCGGATGGACGCAACGTCAACGTAAGTGGCCCCGAACGTGACGTGCATTCCGCCGCGTCGACCAAGAACCACGTATCGACCATTAATTTCTCGTTGGAGTTACGGGATTCTTTGCTGGAGGGCTCTCTGGAATCGGTGGCTAGTTTTTGTCGATGTGAGTCAAGTTCATCGGATCGGAACCACGGTGTTGTCGATTTCCACTCTTGAGGATGATTTCGAATGGGATTTAATGCCGGAATTTGCGTTCGGTTTGGCAACGCTGGTATGTCATGCGGCCACGCGTGCTCGAGAGTTGATGGACATATGTGGTTTTTTTATGTCATTTTGATCTGATCATGTTGCTCGGTGACTTCTCGAAAAAACAGAGCCGTGTACTGACGAAGCTTGATTTCAAAACCCCAGAGACAAAAGAAAGACCCCCCACTAATCTCCTCGCGACAGGTGGACACTTTTACTTGCGGGGATGTTTTATTTTTTAAATAGAAAACTAAATCATAATGAAACTTGAGGTTTTATTGACTTGAGCATATTTTCCATAGTTTTGCGTCAATTCTCAGAAGGCTTGAAGGCGTTTTTCAGTTCAGTTCATCCGGAACTTCAAATCAAGACTCTGTCAAAGTATTATGATAAGTTTTATTAGACGTGTATTTTGACAGGGTGTCTAGCATCAGGAAAAACCAGGAAATATCAGGAATTTTGGCCGATCAGGAAAATATCAGGAAAATCGGACATTTTATCAGGAATTTTTCTTACGCAAATCTCCTTAGCGGAGAAGCAGGCCCGCCACATCCCATCTCGGGCCCTGGTACCAATTTTCTGGCCCGGGCCCCTAGCCTAGGGAGGGGGGGGGGTCCCCCAGGAAATTTTTGAAATTTTAAATCTATTTGGACGCATTATGAAGCTCTTATGATGGAGATTTTGCATCAATTTCTGCAGAATAATTACGCCTTTTTGTTTACTTTCAGCACTAAAAACTTTCGAATTGTTGCATTCAAAACATCTATAAATTTTTTTTTGAGGAGGCAGATGATAATTTTCAATTCTATGGGGAGCCGGGCCCCCCTGGACTCCCCTTTCGTACGTCTATGGCAAGGGAATTAAGCCATTGAAGTCGAGGATGCCCAGAAAGGAGCCTCTTAGCATCCGACAACGGAAGAAAATGAAACACAGTTACTAAAAATATCATTCTGCATATACTCAAAATCTTGAAAATCTCTAAAAAAGTGAGAAAAATTTTATAGTGCCCTAGCGTGTTTTTGAAACTTTATTCACCTTTTGCGGAATTTTTAGGGTAATTTTTTCACTTTTTCCTACGAGACAAGGGTTACACATGAATTCGTAGTGGTTTGTCACCTGCGTCACGGGCCCCTCCAGGGCCCGGGCCCCGGTACCAAGGACCCAGTATCCCCCCCCTTGTGGCGGGCCTGCGGAGAAGTCTTACTGCTTTTTGCCTACCGTGCCAGGAGTCGTCGCGCCGTCTTTGTTTCGGAGAAAAATCAAGAAAATATATCAGGAATTTCCAAAATGAAAAAATCAGGAATTTTTTATAAAATATCAGGAAAATATCAGGAAAAATCAGGAAAATATCAGGATTTTTCAAAATTAAAAAATACTAGTCACCCTGTTTGAGTATTATAGTAGCTCGTGGGTCCTCGCTTCCGTAGAAACATAACTGCTGTCTCGGTTTTTTCTCCTCGAATTTTTCGGTCCCCTCTGTAGGGGGCGGCGAAGGGGGGGGGGGGGGGGAATTCCTATTCTCACGAAAAAAAAACATTGAAAATTAGGTGCTGCAGTACAATGACGACACAGTACTCGTTTGAGCTGTGAAGATGTTTCCCATGCAATCAACTTGCAGTGTGCACCGACCGCAAATCCTTTCGGGATTCGACTGTGTTGAGATAAAACCTCATAACTGCAATTGAAACCGTCCGTAGTTGTGCAGTTTTTGCAGCATTACCTGCGTGTTCCGACTGCATTGCGCTTCCCTACTTCCTCTCCCCGGAGCTCGGCATGCGACCCGAAATAACGTCCACTTTGCATGATAATTTCGCTTTTAATTGTTGTTCTGACGTTACTCCACACTCAGCACAGGTCGTTTTGGACGCCCATTTGGCGGTTAGAGGATAGTGGATTTGAAGGATGAAACCTTGACATCCTTTGTCATATTGATGCAGCGGTAACTCACTCGAAGAAAAAGGCGGCCATGGGTTTCTCTCGTAAAATGGCGGAATGGAGAGATGCAAGTTTCGTCCATTAATCGTAGGTGCGGACAAGTTTTTCCCTTAGAGAAGGACGGTCTCGAATGAAAAATCTGTCCGTATTCGTCAATTTGCAAATCGTATCATTATTTAAATCAACATTTGTTGTGAGCCTTTGATTTACCCAAAATTTCAATTTAATTGGGCTATACCGAGAAGCTCTCCTTTGTGTTTTGCAAGAATGTAGAAGCGGGGCCATGGGAATAAACATTTGAAGAGTTTAAACTTGGAAACTAGAGAATCAAGATTATTATTCTTCCTCTACCGTCTACCGTCTACCTCCTCCTCTTCCTCTTCTTCTTCTTCATCCTCTTCCTCCTCAAGTTCTTCTTCGTCTTCGTCTTCTTCTCTCGAATATCCTCTTCTGTTTCTTCTTCTACTCCTTTTTTTCCGTCCTATTCTCTTCCTCCCCTTTTTTTCTTATTTTTTTCCTCTCCTCACTCTTC
This sequence comes from Bemisia tabaci, assembly GCF_918797505.1. Classification (NCBI taxonomy): domain Eukaryota; kingdom Metazoa; phylum Arthropoda; class Insecta; order Hemiptera; family Aleyrodidae; genus Bemisia; species Bemisia tabaci. The sequence continues at coordinate 42,617,111 of NC_092799.1, forward strand.
TTTTTGAGTCCTTCTTTCATCTGTATATTTATTTTCATTTCCGCTTTCATCTTCTTTTTGTCTTAACTTCTCCTACACAACTCTTTTCTCCCTCTTCTTTCTATACTTCTCTTTATCGCTCCCTCCTTTTCTCTTTTCCCCCTTCCTCTTGCCTTTTATCCCAGAAAAATAGAATGTTTTCGACAACTTTTAAAAAGTATAGGGTTTCAGCCCCCCTCTTTTCAGCCCTCTGACGCTACGCCACCACTATGAGCTTTACTCCTCTCTGAAGCGTTCCCTGATTACGCCACCGGGGAGACTTACCAACGTCCAACATTCGCCCCGCACAGGGCAACGAACGAGAATGTATCCGATTCCGTGATAAGCGGAGTTTTTATGGACGTCAGCGGTCAGGGCGGACCATTATCGCCCTGGATTCCGATAGTAAAAAGGGAGAAATATTGAAATTAATTAGACATGTTTACGCGGGCATCACGCGTTCACGCCTCCTTGGCAGGTGGAGCATTTCACTGGGGGCTGAAACGATCCCGATAAAATATCGGTGGTCTACGGGGCTGCGAGTCCGATCGCAACTTTCCTTGCCCGCCAGTACGGAACGACCATTAAACCGCGGTATGCGGGATCCGTTGGTGCCAGACCCCACGGTGAATGCGTACGTTTTTCCGGAAAGCTTCGCCCTTCCTACGTTGGTGAAATGGATGTATTTCTATCAAACGGAACTATGTGCATTGAGACATGAACCCTGAGACTCATGAGAATATGTACATAACAGGGCTCACGTCATAATGCACATAGTTCCGTTTGACAGAAATACGTCCAAATGATGAAAGTTTCCTCTCATGTTTTGTAGTATTAACAGAGAGCTTTACGACAGTTCGCCTTAAAATTTTGTGGGTAATTCCTCTAAAATATTTACTGAAAGTCTCAGGGTGTTATTTCGCTTAGTTCTCTATGGAGAAAAGTAAAAAAAAAATATATTGAACTTTGCAACATGAAATCAGTAGGCTAGTTCTGGCTGAATCTGCCATTTTCGTTATAGGACATTTTGTCAAGGATTTTTTGTCAGCGCACCTGTTTTTTTCCAGTCGTTTACGTCCACGCGTTTTTTCGGCAGGGGAGTTTTGGTCCACGGACCAATTATTATTGAGACTCAAAATAAAATATTCTTGACGGCATACTCAGGAATTTTTCTGCCTAAATCGAGTCACTTTTTTCTCTAATGAAATTTGAAAGTTTTGCTGAACTTTATTAAATACGGATGCTAGGACTTGATAAGTTTTAGGACTACCGCTCTCTTTTTTTGCCGTAGTATATTGATTTATTTTGCGGAGAACGCTACGTATTCTTAAAGGATGCCCGCCATTCTTATTATGTTGGGGCGCCTTCAATTTCAAATTGCAACACCTTTGTTGTGAAATAGTTGCTTGAGGTGCCATACCGCGGCACGGCGAGTGGGCGGCCAGCGCGAAACGCGCATTGGCGCCTACAAACCTAAGTAGATACTTCAAACATCGCGCAATGCGTGAAGTATCCCTTTAGGTTTGTAGGCGCCAGTGAGCCTCTCGCGCTGGCTGCACTCCGCTCTGCTTTGTTTGGCTCTAATATTTAAACTCGCAGAGTCAGCGTTTTTCAACTCATGATTTTGAAATGTTTGCACACTCTACATGGACTATGCTCATTAAAATTGATGAAAAAATGCATGTATTGAAGGAAAATACATTGTGTATCCTGTAAATATTAAGGTGATTCCGTGTCAAATTTAATGATTTTCAAGGAATACAATTTCGAACCGCTTTTTCTCGGTTTAAACTTGACAAAATCGTCAAGTGTAGGCCGAGAACGTTTGCCCCAGGCAAAAGAAGCAACCCCCTACCCCCGCCTTTAACAAGGCCTAAATAAACTGGAAAAATTGACCGAATTGCTGAAAACTTGATTTTTTCTTCCTTTAGGTATCATGTTAGGAGTCATGTCAGATCACTTGCCCCCTCCTCCCAAGGTGTTTGTGAAATGACATAACTGGACCTTGACAAAACGGCGTAACTACAATTTGAGATGAGCCCGGGGGAGCATTGAGTTATATGGACGACAGGTTTCATCGCGAAGTGTAGTTACGTCCTTACGTTAGGAGGGCGACGAAAACTTGGTACGTTTCTGTTAAACTCGGTTCATTTCGTCGCCCTTCTGACGTAAGGGCGTAACTACACTTCGCGATAAACCCCGTCGTCCATATAACTCAATGCTTTCTCGGGCTCATCTCAAATTGAACTGCATTTTGCAATTTGGAACTACAAATTCTGGCTCCTCTGGAAAAACACGTATGTGCTTAGGGAACCAATGACACATACGTTGTTTTTAAACCGGGCTAGAATTTATAGTTCCAAATTGCAAAATGTAGTCCAATTGTAGTTATGCCCTTTTGTCAGCCAAGCGACGATTTACTCCGGTAACGGCGCACTGTCGATCGAGTCAATGGGAGTGGTCGGACATGATTTTAAAACTTTAAAAGCGTATATCTTCATTAATATAAAATGTTGATTTTTCAAAAGTAATTTCATCGGTTTTCTCGTAAAAATTTCTGTTAAAAGCGGCCCCCTAAAAATTGAAATTGTGACGAGATAAACGAAAAATTTTACAATTTTTGTTAAAAATTTCATGTCCGACTTCTTCTAAAGACTCGTTCCACTGTGCGGCGAAAGGATCAATCATAGAGTTGCCAATATCCACGGCCTTGAACGGGCGCGCGATCTAGGAAACTGGGCGCGAATTGGACAATGGACAGATCTTGGCGCTGTCGTGGCATGTGCGGGTCATTTTTAACGTTTCCTTACGAGCTTGACGCTTCGGCAGGGCGTGAAAAGCGTCGTGCCTCTCGGGGGAGGCCACCGACCGTCGCAGCACACCGCATTGCTGAATGCCAAAAGCCCTCGCTACGCCCACGATAAATTATCGGCCGCCGTAGGGGGGTGTGTTCGTGCTGGCACTCGTCTCCCCGGGTCGATTCCCGAGACTGATAAGGAACTCGTGGTTTTTTTTCTGCTGGAGCGTTTCGTCGAAGAACAGGACCTCGTTAGGTGCTGACTGAGGAGACAAAATATTTAATCCCAATGAAAAAATAAGGAATGTCTTGATATCATAGAGTAAAATATGGGGGTCATGTTGTGAAGGGGTACTTGGTACCCAAAATGTTTTCAGATCTTCGACGACTGAAAATTTGAACGATGCTTGAAAGCGTCATTAAATAAAAGTACGTTGCAGAGTTTTAAAACGTAAAGATATTAATTTCTCAAAGACAAGCCTACAGGCATTACATAAAGTGGACAAAATAGGAGAAAAAAGGTAGACATGGTACATAAATAAAATTGAGAAACTAGGAATTGCTTCCCGCCACGAAAATTGGCGCCGATTCCAATGGAGCAGTGCGGGCTATTACCAATGGATCCATTTGTAACATACCCGCTGCAAAACGGCCGGAAAGAGCCTACACTACTAACGTGGTGAACGCTCAAAAGTTTCGGGCTATATAAACATACCGTCCGTTCCGGGCTCAGAGGCCGAAAGTTCCGGATGCTGGAGCCGTAACTTCGATTGCTCTAAGTGGCACGCCCAGAACCCAGAACTTTTGGCCTTTGAGCCCGAAACGCGGACTCTTTGTCTATATTGCCCATAATTACTGCGACCATGGCCGGATTTTTTTTTGTCTTCTTTTTTTTTAGTTCAGAGGCATGCAGTGACGTACATTGGGGAAAAACTCAACACTAAAGTTAGGTTATTACGGGAAGTAAAACACAAAATAACCCAAGCCTTCGGTTGACTCAGGGGGTTCCCAGTTTCTCAATTGTTTTCTGACCTTAACTCGCCGCAAACTGTACTACAACTGTAATAAAAAATTTTGGGCTGGCATGTGTTTTACTCCCTGTATTAACCGAAAGTAACACAAGGACACAAATTTTCTCCTCAGTGTAGAAGGAGACAGGTCCTTTGTTCAAAAACAGGTGATTTTCATCTTTTTTGTATTCTAACGCCTTTTTGCCCAATTAATTCATTCTCTTAAGAATCCTTTTAAGATATCTTTCAGAAAGACGAAAAGTTCATCACTCAGCTTCCGTGGATTATAGAGCTACCGATGACCATGGTTTCGGATTTTTTCTTATTTTTCCTCATGAAAAAGAGTGGTCATCAATTTATGACATCAATATTGTCCCAGCAAACAAATTCTCCTGTTGAAACTGTTGGACGCCTCGAAAACAGTTCATTTGTTTTCGTAAATCTCACGCCCTCGCGCTCTCTCTTTTAGCTCCTTCCTTTCTCCCCGAAAAACCACAGGACCCCTAACTTCGCAAGCTTCTCTCAATGTCAAAGCCAGACCATTCATAGATCGGTCGATCAGACTGTCAGAAAATCAAAATATTTCTAAGACAAAATATCTAGATAAGTGGTCGGTGATTCAGAAACTCCAGGGTTTATTAACTCGTATGATTCAACCATGATTGATAATATTTACATCCCGAAGAAGACATTGACCGAGAGTCCCCCAGTAACCAAAACAAAAATCATCGTGGGGAACTCCTCACACATGAATATAAATCCAAGGTTCTTTGCACTACTCGCGATCATATTTCGTCCGGATTCCGGGCTCGCGTTTCAGCTTCCGTTTAAATTCGGTTCATTATCTTAATATTTTGAACCGAAAATCTTACGGTTGCATGCCATTAGGCAACCTTAGCGCTAAGATTTCCAATCTATGTGCTGTATAAATTCTCAGACCGTTTTCGTTTTTGGTAACAGTTCGTTCTAGCGTTCTGCTGAGCCGATTTTCATTATCTTTAATCAGTAACACTGAAAAAAAGGATCGGTAGAATTTTCCATTCCTTCACGCCGTATTTTCACAGCGTGAATTCAAAGTCGATTCTGCCAGGGGAATGGTTATCTGCACCAGTACATAATAACGTTTACCTTTCTTCTGGCAGAAATGACTCTGAATCGACGTTGTGTGAAATACAGCGTGAAGGAATGGTAAATTCTACCAATCTTTTTTTTTCTATGAATCAGCAGTTGAAAATCTCTAGATGAGCCCGCTGCTAACGATTCAATAGACTGATTCAATGGATGCGTCATACGTTTCATATCGAAGTTCGGTGGCTCTATAGCGTGGGCAATAGACACCCTGTCGTATTCACGCCATGATGGCGAAATGCGCCTGAGTGTCTTTCTCACTCGAAATTCTCAACGATTTATGAGTTATTAATTTGATTACATTTTGCAATAAAAAACTACTATCTTCGATCTTCCATGAAAGCACGTTTCTGCACGGGGAAACAAATGGCGTTTATGTTGTTTCTAAAATGAGCCATAAATAGTGGTTCATTATTGAGAAATGTAATCCACTTGATCTATGGTTTGTTGATGATAGAATTGTAATGAAATGACACAATTAACTTAACCGAGAATGCGGACATGAGGTCATGTTTTATCGATTCGGTTGGAAATCGCAAATCGACATGTCGAATATATCCCGAATGACGTAGCCACTAAATCAGTCTATAGGAAGTGTATTTATCTCTACCCGTCACCCCGACTCCGCAATATTTCCGGGAATCTTCGGTTGCAGGATAAGGTTTCAGACAGTGTCTGCTCCGATGAGCTTTGTCTGCCAACGGAACGCACTTCTGGAAACTTTCGATCCGATAGTAAACATGTTTGCGCGTGCGGTGTGCGGTTCAGGTGCACCGAGGGTGCGTGGGGGGCGCGACACTCCCCCCCCCCCCCCGCTTCCCCCAGGGTGCACACGACCGCAGCTCGTGCCGCACAAGGCCACGTCACGCGACATGGCTTCGCCGTGCCGTTGTCGGATCAGTCAGTGAGAATTGTATTGCCATTCGTGAAAAATGAGGATTTGTGCGGAAAATTGGCATCCCTGCCCGGCACCCGACCGCGAATCCGCGAACGAACAAATCGAATCGCGACCGCGGTGCATCAAAGCGCCGATGCACCCATCGGACTTGGACGGGATAAAAATAACGAACACCCTAGTTTAGCACTAATCGAACGTGAATTGGACGCCGCACTGTGGGTTCTAGAAAGCACCAATGAGCTTTAAAAAATTATTCTATAACTACCTTGAAGTTTTGACAAATCCTTTGATCAGGAGAAAAGCTCGGCTGAATTTGTTTTCTTGTTTTTGTTTAACAACACTGGAATAAAAAACACATGTTTTATCATTTTAAATGACAATAATTTCAACAAACAGTACAAAAACTTCAAAATAATGAGTTGAAAACCGCTAGCGCCAAAAGCTTGAATGATCGCGACGAACACAGTGCGGCTGGTGGCGCGCACGCGCACGAAAAACATAGTAGCCCCTTACAAGGCCGCAGGATACTTCATGCATTGCGCGTACAGCTCGGTGCGCGCAGCGCACAGTAGCGCCTTACAAGTCTGCATGATACTTCATGCATTGCGCGTATACCACGGTGCGCGCCTGCGCGCTCAAATCGTTGAAAAATCGTGTTTTCTTGGTGTCGACCTTACCCCGCTGTATAGCATTTCCGAACGGTCACACGGCGATCCCAGGATCACAGGATTGTTTAAAAAAAATAATTTAAAATAAAAATAAAAAAAATAAAAAAAAAAGTTAAATATTTTTCAAGTTAATTATATATGTTTTTTTTAGTTATTTCAAGGAATACCTACAAGAGAAGTCAGGCTTTTGAAGTTTTAAAGAAAATACCTCGAACGGAAGACCTCAGCTGAATTTTTTGAATTTTTTCCAAATAAGAGTGTTTATTTATATTTTCTGAGGCAAAATCATATTCAAGTTCAATGCATTTTCTTTCTTTTATTTTATTTCTAAGGAAAACAACTGAAGTCAGTTGAAGTATAAACTCGATTTTTCACCAACAAATTACGTAACATGTATACAAGAAAAACCTTGTTTGTGTTCTGTAAACGAAGTTTTCCCCTCAGTAACATCAGCTTCTTAGTCTCCTGAAAAAATGAGGTACGAGTGGACTATTTTAAGCCTGCGCTGGCTGAAATAGAGGCGATTTTGTTTTCTTAATTTAACAGTAAAGTGCATGGCGTTTACTTACTGTAGTGAAATTTAGTTTCTATTGAACTGCATTTTGTCAACTTATTTACATTCTTAGCTCTCTGTACGACGTGTTGTTTAAGATCAACCGCGCTTCACTTATGCGGCTTCAGAGCGCGGAAGTCCAAATCAATCGCTGTCGGACTGTCCTGAAAACAGTGGCGTAGCGTGCCTCGTGATGAATCGATCGATCTGCCATCCAAACCTATGAGAAAGAATCGATTATCGGGTCAAACCTCGATAATAGATTCTTTACCATAGGTTCAATTTGCAAATTATCGATAGTCCATGATTCATGCCTCGCCACTGCCTGGATCAAGACCTTCATCGCGGTACCATGCAGCGACATACGCTGCTTTGACCGTTTTCCTTCCCCGGATTATTGCAGACTCGATATCTTCAGGGTGTCTGCAAGTCCGTAATTCCCGGAAAGTCCGGAAATAGTACTGATTTCTTAAGGGCGGTCCCCGCAAAATGGTCCGGAATTTTTTTAATTTTTTGTCATTTTTGTCGCACTTTCAAATTTTTGAAATTTTTCTAATTTCCTCAAATGGAGGTACTGAAAAAGTACGGAATTTTTCTGTTGAAGGTGGTACTAAATTTCTCGAGAATGTACTGAAAAAGTACTGTAAAAGTACTTATTTTTGACCAACCTGTTTTAGTAGACACCCTGTATCTTGTGTGCTGGCTTTTACCGTTACAATTACTAATCAGGACTGTCGTGAATTAAGGCTCGAACTTGGACGGCAACCGTGCGCGGAAAATTGAACCACACTATACACTGAGGAACGACTATTTCTGGTTGAATTTAGACACAACATACGTGCTAATAGCTTTCCTGTGCAAATAGGTGCTATTATGAATGATCCAGAAATATTAGTTCCGTATCGAAAAGTATAGTGCAGTTAGCCTGCTCGTAAGTTCTAACGACCGTTACTGAGAAATGCCCTTTCTGCACCTAACGCCTAACAGTCTACAAATTATAAGAACGGAACTTGATGCTTTTTAGCCTCAAATTTTACTCCTTCAAATGCTAGTATAGGCCAAGAACCACCGCGATGCACGAATAGTTGTCTAGTTAGCTACTCAATCTTATGCTCCCCGGTCCAATATCCCTATCTGTAAGTACCTGGTTATAGCCATTCGTGCATCCTTTTCTTCATTAATTATTAAGTTCTAATTCTTTTTGTGCCGTTTTTGTAATTCTCTTGTTCATTTTGTTTCAGGTATGTAACGTGAATCGCCTGATCCGTATATCGTGTTCGTAGGTTAAGAGAATTTACAGTTAAGTGAAGCTCGTTTTCTGATTTTTTAATCGTCTTAATACTCTAGCAAAATATTACCTCGCCACTTTTTATGTCGTATTGTTACCAGGAACCCATTGCTGGGCTGCCAGCTTAGATACGTAAATGTATAAGACATCGACGATCGCTTAATTTTGTGGCCGAACTTTCTCGTCGATTTCTTTAGCGGTGGACACTTTCCAACCAGAATCAACCGATAATGCAGACTTGAAATTAATCTAATTGTAAATTGATATATCCAAACTTATTAACGTTGGCAACTTCCGAAAATTTTATGGTGAGATTTCAAAAATCTTTTGTATTTTTCTGAGCCGAAAGTTATCTTGGACTGCATTTGCGGTTAGTTTAAAGATACTTTTTTACGATTTAATTTTAACGATTCTGGAGTAAAATTCAACAGTTTAGCCTTGACGGTATTCTTTTGCAAGGAATTCCGATGATTTGCCCTCATCGAAAGTTAAAAAGACAGAGGGAAAAATTTTGCTGGTTTTGAAAACTTTTAGGTAGGTTTTCTCTTACCTTAAAGTTTGCCAATATTTATTCCATTTCCTTCATTTTTTGTAATAACCAATCATATTAACTCTCCGCACAGACCTATTTTCAAAGTCATTCCGTTCACTGGAAAAAAAAACACATTGGATCCAGAGTCCAGACTCTTAAAAACATCGACAAGAAAAACTACTCTTGATTCAATCAGATTTAAGCTTAAATCAAAAGGAAATCCGTTCAAATTAAGAGGCTTGGTTCTTGATTTAAGCAAAAATCCGATTGAATCAAGAGTATTTTTTCTTGTCAATGTTTTCAAGAGTCTGGACTCTAGATCCAATGTGTTTTTTTTTTCCAGTGAATATTTATTCCATTTCTTTCATTTTTTGCAATAACCAATCATGTTAACTCTCCGCAAAGGCCTATTTCCAAAGTCATTCCGTCGTATTACACTTTAGAACGCGTCGCGCAAAAAGGCAGCGCTGCAAGCGCACTCCGCAGCGGGTAAATTGAAAGTCACGATGAAGCAGGATTGGATTTACCTGTGTGAACTTTGCTGCAACCGCTTCATTGCCCCATTGTGAGGGCACTCTCGCCGCTCTTGAAGCTCATTTTCCGCTCGCAAATGCACGTTTCAATATTGTCTCTGAAATATACGCATGACGTCGCGGGTCGTTAGAGCACCTCTTAGCCGGACGTCACCCGGGAAAAACGACGTACGCGCACCCGGGGTCCGACGGGACTTACGCGGTTCCTCCGAGACCCGATCACGCGGGGTAGGATTACACGCTCGCTGATTCCCAACCCTGATTTGCAGCACTGCCGTGCTAAGGGAAAACGCCGTGTGAACCTTCAGGCGTTGCCAAATTTCCTATGATAAAACGCGAATTTCCTTGTAAACGTATGAACATTTTCCTTCCAATTTTTCAGATAATTTTATTCGCAATTTCACCTAAAAATTCTGAAAAGTTAAAGGAAAAATATTTGTTTTTATCCTCGAAAGTAAGCATTTTATTGAAGGAAATTTGGCAACTCTCGAATGTTCATACTGCGTTATTCCTTAGCACGGCAGAGCAGTGGTGTCGTGCTTTCGATGAAGCGATTGATCTGTCGTCTAAACCTATAGAAAAGAATCGATTATTGGGGTGTTTGTAGCCAACATCTCAATAATCGATTCTTTACCATGGTTTCTAATGGGGAAATATCGATTCAAGCTCTGTCACTGATTTGCATCTTGTGAGCTTTTTAGTTGATCCCGCGCCGTGTGATCTGCGAGGTGTTTCCTGAAACACGAGCTGTGATCTGATCGCTGCGGGACTAAATTTTAACGCGGATTTTGCTGATATGGGAATGATGACGCAAGGCTTGGCATAATATGGCGGTAGTCAACCTTTATTGGGTCGTTAACAGTAAGAAAAATAGAACACAATGAGCCTGCCTTGCTGAGAAAAGCCGTGTGAACATTTGGAGTAAATATTGCAAATTGGAACTACAATATCCGACTCAGTTCAGAACAGACGTATATGAGAAAAAAACTTCGGTCATATGAACCGAATGTACGGTGTTCAATATCGGCCGTATTGTTCGATTCCTGTAACTGCTCTCTCGGTTCTGGGAACCGTATCCTCGGTTCATCCAGCCGAACAGAACTAACGAAAAAGCTTGGTGGCATGCATCGAGGATACGGTTCCTAGAACCGAGAGAACTGTTACATGAACCGAATGATACAGCCGATATTGAACACCGCACATTCGGTTCAATACGACCGAACTTTTTTCTTTCCTTAATTTGCAGCAGGTGTGGCAGCATTACATATATGTAATATTAGTTTCCCCATGCACAGAAGTGTTTTTACAGACGGGTTAGAAATAGTAGTTCCTAATCGCAAAATGTAGTCTATTTAGTCTTTGCCAATTGAAATAATTTCAGTCGCATTTAGGAACTTCATTTTGCAATTAGGAACTAAAATGGATGGTTCAGTTTTTTTAAAAAAACATGGACACCATCAGTTTCCCCACAGACATATGTGTTTTTGAGTCGCAGACAATCTCATCATATCAATGTCTTGTAAGAAACTTTAAGTAAATGTGAAAAGCAATTCTAATGGCTTGAGCCTCATGTCTTCTTAAAAATCAGCATTGTCGAATCAATGCGATGGAAAGATAAACACCTGCGTTCTGATTGCGCGCAAGGTGATCGGAAATCTGATCGATCGATCGTCTTTGCGCTTCGATTGATCCGCTATAACGTTTACTCCCGATTTGGAAAGGAGAAACACCGCGGTTTAAGTCACTCATTCGGAAGATACGCATACACTTCCGACAGAAATGGAATTGATAGCTGTCAAAACGGAACCGGAGTTGGTGAAGATGAAGCGAGAGAAGTAGAAACCATCCCGTCAATAATTTGGACTTGTCAAAATAATTCACTGCTTCCAATCACCCGACTGTGCTGTTGTTAATGAGGCATCGATCTGTCCAAGGTGCGAATAGAAACGCATAAAATACGAGGCAGCTTCATGCTACCGTTCGACTGAAACGGTCAATGCAAACTGTACGAAGAGTTAGTTAGCATTACTAGAGGTCTAGCTTTGGCCACTTGATTTCGCGGGCATTACATATTCAGGATTGCCGGCTGTCTGTTTTTTTTTCCTTATTGAAAAAAACATTTACTTGAGATATCATTTTGACTTAAAGCGTCGTTTTTTATCGACAAAATTTGGGTTTTTGAGTTAAAAAGCGTCGTTTTACTATCGTTAAGTTTGAGTGATAAAACAAAAAGAGAACGACGTTCTTTAACTGAAAAAAACTGACTTCGAGTTAAATTCGCACAGATTCAACTCAGAAAAATTAAACTTTGTCGACAAAAAACGTCGATTTTAGTCAAAATAATATCTCAAGAAAAAATTTTCCAGTGTCCGTGCACAGATCCGTTAATGTTAAAGCCAACAGGGACAAAATTTGAACTGACTATTATTTAATTTTGATGCACTCTATCTGAATTCCAACAAAGTGGGGCCCGAGCTTCCAATCGGCGGGCACAGCTTCGACGAGTAGAAATGTTGAGAACAAAGCTGTTCCCGGTGACGGGGTTTCCGGTTGGGATTGGAGGCCCGATGAAAAACGATGAGGTAAATTGCGTTATATCATAATTCATCATTCATCGGGAGTCGGGGATCGGGAACAGGAGCGGAAGGAAACGCGCGGGAGGATTCACGGGTCGAGGGACAAACGAATCTGCCAGATCAGATAGAATCCCCTCCCCCCTCCCTGAGTTTACACTTTTTCCAGGGGAAATAGGAACGGGCTTCATGGGCCCTCCAGAGTCAGTTTATGTCTTAGAGCATGATTTCTAGAACCGGGAAAACCGGGATTCGTTAGGGAATGAAAAGTGTCGGGGAAATCAGGGAAAAATCGGGGAATCTGCCAGAAACCAGAAATCCTCTTTTAACCAGAAGCCTCTAACCGTCTACAGGACATGGTTTTTAGGACCGAGACTCATCAGGGAATGAAAAACTTTTGGGAAAAATCGCGGAATCGATGTCAGAAACTGGAAATCTTTATTTTTTTACCAGAAGCCTCTAACCGTCTACAGAGCATGGTCTCTAGGACCGGGATTCATCAGGGAACGATAATTTCAAGGAAACTCAGGGGAAAAGCAGGGAATCTGTGCCAGAAACCAGACATCTCTTCTTTACCAGAAGCCTCTAACCGTCTTCAGAGCATGGTTTCTTGGACCGGAATCCAGCAGGGAACGGAAAGTGTCAGGGAAAAAGCAGGGAATCAGTGCCACAAATCAGAATCTCCTCTTTACCAGAAGCCTCTAACCGTCTACAGAGCATGGTTTCTAGGACCGGATTCATCAGGGAATCTGTGCCAGAATCCGGAAATCTCTTCTTTACCCTCTGGAATAGAAGAGAGAGGGTAAAATAAAGAAAAGGGTAGGACCGAGATTCGTCTATGAATGAAAATTGTCAGGGAAAATCAGGAAATCTGTGCCAGAAATCGGAAATCTCTTCTTTACCAGAAGCCTCCATCTAACCATCTACTCTAGTCGTGTGACCGGTGCGAAGCCTCTAAACTATTCCGTCTCCGGTCCTCAACTTCAACTTTCCACGCGGTCTAGCCAAAGTTCAAAAGCTACCATAAACACCAATTTTACAGTCTCCTTTCATTTCGCTCGAAATCATTCCAACTCCGAAACCCGAGGTGCCTCAATCAACCGAGCCTATTTCTCCGAGCACTTTTACGACTTTTCAAAACTAACAGCGATGACACAAGGACATTCACCGGTCACATTCACGACTCGAGATTCAAGAGCGTCGTCGCCGATCGTCCGCCTGAAATAATAAAAACTCCTTCCGTGCCGAGTCAAAACCGCGTATCTGCATTTCGTTTGCACTGCGGTTGCGCGGGTTTCGCGGGCGGCGACGCGATTTCGTGGGGCATTCTGCCGTGCTAAGGAAGAACGCCGTATGAACATTCGAGAGTTGCCAAATTTCCTTTGATAAAATATTTTTTTATGAGGAAAATTATGAATATTTTTCCTTGAAATTTTCAGGAACTTCAGATCAAAATACAAAGAATATTCCCTGAAAAATTGAAAGAAAAATATTCATAGGTTTACCAGGGAATTCGTGTTTTATCGAAGAAAATTTGGCAACGCCTGAAGGTTCATACTGCGTTTTTCCTTAGCACGGCAGCATTGTCCAACGGAACGGCGCGGCGGCCGGGGCTGGCATGGACCCCGGCCGGGCGGGCGAGCTCGTAAAAACGGGAGACACTGCAGAATCCCGCGCTCATAGAGTCATAACGAGAGAAAGGAAAACGTAAAGCGTCGGGCTGGAGGAGACATAAATTAGCATATTTGTGCCACAAAGCAGCCAGGGAGCTACCGACAGAAATGGATTTTGAAATACTAGACACGCTCCAGAACCGCGCTCACCGGCTCTTGGAAACCGGCTCCCGTTTCTCCGGAGTTGGCGCTAGGGCGGGGGGTTTTGCGAGATCATTTTTAAAAAAAATTTAGACGCTGAGATCGGGAAAGGGGCTGAGCGAAGTGCCAACATATTTGAGACCCCACACTAACTGGATTGCATTTTGCAAAAAGGAACCACTAGTATTGCAATGATACTAAGATTGTGCAACTTTATCTTTTGCAATAAAATTGCGGAAATCGTGAAAAACAATGTAATTTAGATGGTAATTTTTGTCTTAAATTTACAGTTTTTAGCGAGTAAAATAGAAACTATTAATGGATAATCGGGGTTTTCCTCCAAGACAAAAGAAGTTGCATAATATTAACAACATTGCAATGCTAGTGGTTCCTTTTTGCAAAATGCAATCCAACTAATAGACCACCGCATCGTGTAGTGGCTCCTGAATCTTAATTTTGATGGTAGAGGGGTTGTTTTTCCTTCGTTTTCTCTGTTGTAATCAGTCATTTCCGAATTCAAAATAGCTTTTCAAAAGAACATACATTTTTTGAAATTCGAAGATCGTCAACAAAGCGAATAAAACGGGTTTTCTTGTTTTTCTCGCATTCGAAATTTTGGCGCTTTCGTGGTTCGGAAAATAATCGGTTCATGTAGCATTTCCTCGTGTAACAATTTACGTTTTTGACCTCTTATTTCTTCACGGCTGTTTCTTCAGGGGTGGAGACCGGCTGGAAGCGTGCTTACTTTCTTCCGCGGCAGGACGGAGCGAATCAATTTTTCTAGTTGCGATAAATATTTATGAGCGGAGCAGGTTGGGAGCCGAATAAATTAATGGCAGGGATTGAGTAATCAGGGATGGGAACGGAGTCGAACGGAGTTCCCAATATGGTGCATAACTCTCATTTCATCTTCATTTTTCCCCCGCCCTCCCGTTCGGCGGATCGGACTCTTACGTAACTTGCGGTAGATACGGATCGGATCGGGACGGAATGCTGGAACACAATAGCCTTTGAAAAACACGGAAAAAGGAGTCGCGCACGCTCCGTTTCAAAATCATGACATTTCAGGATTGACGCCCCCCCCCCCCCCATCTCACTCTCCGAGCACGCCGAGGGGTCAACGAGCTTCGACAAATGAATCGGTCCATGTTTAAGACCCAAAAGCTCCGTTTTCTAGTGTGCTCTGAGCTACATACGAAGATACTGAACATTTAGAGACCCAGCACGAATAATCTTAGCAATGTGAGCATCTGAGCAATCCGTTCTTTGCCACCGTCTCTAAGCTACCGCTCTTTGTAAAATTGCCACCAATCATCCGAAATACTCTTAGAAATCGTTTGGATGATTAAAAATCTGCCAATTCTACTTCAATTATACTATTCATCTCACACCGGGGAACACAAATGGTAAGCTACTCGAATGATATGCGCACGTCCAGACGTCCATCCATCTCGTTTGTTGTTTTGATTGAACTAATGTACAATGTGTCAGTCTTTTCGGCTATCCACTAAATGTTTCCTTCAATTTCACCAGATAGGCTACAAACCTACCGGGGAGCACGAATAGTTAGGTACTCGAATAAAATACGCATGCCCATCTCGTTTGTTGTTTTGATTGAACTAATCCACGACGTGTCGGTCTTACCGGTTATTCACTAAAGTTTTCCTTCAATTTCACTTGAGAGGCAACAAACTCACCGAAGAGCACACATTTACCGAATAATATACTATATCCACCGTGATTGTTGTTTTGATGGAACTTATGTCCGACGTGTCGGAATTCAGGGTTATCCGCTGAAGTTTTCCTTCAATTTCACTGGATAGGCAACGAACCTACCGAGGATCACGAATGGTTGCCTAATCCAACAGCTGTATGTGAATCTACCTTGTAGCATCACATTGAACTACTGCACGATGTGGTGGTCTATTAGTTAGTTGATGAGTTAGTGTGGGGTCTCAAAATATATTATCACATCGCGCAGCCCTTGTTTCGTTCTCAACGTCAAACATGTTTTGAAAATGATCTCGCAAAACCCCCCGCCAGGTCTTTTCGGTTATCCACAGCAGTTTTCCTTCAATTTCACTGGATAGGCAACAAACCTACCGAGGACCACGAATAGTTGCCTAACCCAACAATGTGCGTAAATCTATCTTGTAGCAAGTTTTGATTGAGGAAAATTCACCTACAGGAAAACATATAGAAAAGCAGGAATATATCCGGAATGTATCATGTTTAAAATTTTGCAGACGCAGCAGCTTGCTGGGCCTAATAAAAGAACACATAATGTTTACGCGTCGCAGACCGGAGAGAGATGAAGACATCTCTAAAGTCGAGATATTTTTCCAGCGGCAAGAAGACGGATGTGCTTGGAGATTAAGGGTGCAATAAGAAAGCTCAAAAACGCGTCTCGCGTAAAAATAAAGGTAAATCTCCCGCGCGCGGAAGAATTTACAACTGCCGCCGTTATTTTAAGAAGCGGAGGGAACGTCTTCCCGGTTTGTTGACACCCGCCCCGGAGGGAGTCGCCTAGGCGTTGCGGCTAATGGATTTTTAAGGAGGACCCATTAAAAATCGTGGATCCTGCCGGGGATCATGTTTCGGGGGATTTTTAAAAATAAATAAGGGCTAAGAATAACCGTCGTCCCGTGTGCGGCCCGTGTAATTGTCGCTTGTCACTCCTGTCGTTTCGGAGCGTTGACGCCGACCGTTTAGCGGCGATGAGCATTGTTAGCTGGTGTTGGTTGGTTGATGTTGACGTTAGTAGATAAGGGGAAGGGTAGTACCAGATTTAGGATAAGGCACGAGGCTTGATTGCATCAGGCGCCGGCCGCGCTTTTACAGCAAATGCGTCAAATGAGATGCTAGAAAAATAATAAGGACAAAGAGGGGAGAAGAAAGAGTAACAATGAGTCTCCCTCCAACAATTTTTTTTGCCAGAATCAATTAAAAGGGCGTACACTTTTTGGCAGGTACGGCCCCTTTGAGGTCTGCCTTCATTTTGCTGTATACGCAACAAACATACCGGGGAGCTCGAATAGTTATCTACTCAAAGAATACACATTTGTACGTCGATGATCTAAGTGTGGTACGTTGGTACGTATCCCTTACTAAAAGTACGTATCTTCATTGCTGCATTTAAAATGTCCACTCCTATATTATTATTTTTTTCTACGGGAACAAGCTAACTTAATTTAGAGTTTTAAATGTTTCCAATTATTCTACCAGCCGAGAAGAAAAATTACGGAAGTTTTGCAGATTTTTCGTTGATTAGCTTCTTACAAAAAATGAAGTATACGAGGAAGTCTGCCACTTCGCAAAGGGAGACACGAGGTTTCGTTTTTGGCCATTGATACATAGCTTAATAACCTTTGGTGTAACCAATGAACGATGTTTCTTAACCAATTAGTATGTATCGTCCACCTGAAACATTGGCAACGAACATACCGAAGAGCGCGAATAGTTATCTCTTCGAGAAAACATACGTTTGAAACGATCCATGAGATTTGATTCGACTGGTTATTTTTATTTTTTTCATGGGTCCTCCACCTGGGCCCCTCGGCAGCTCTAGGTATTCCTCGCATCGGGCCCTTTAATCAGTCCCTTACCGGGTTAAAAAACTGAAAATCCAGCGCTATAGGACCGAGTTTAATAGAACGGAACGGAAAAGTTTTTGGATTTAATGAGTTTTTCTTATTGAACTTGCTCGGTAGCAATACCCTAGAAAACTAAGCCCGCCTTTAAGGTCCGTCGCGAAAACCACCCGCAATTCTAGTCCACATCGCCGTACCTGTCCACTCACAGTCAAGCTCTGCACGTCAGCCGCGTCAGGTGACGTGGCGAGGCGGGCGAAGGGAGGGGGGAGGGCCGTAAAGTCGCCATAAAAAACTCCGCGACAGCGCGATATCTATTTAAAACGTATAAAACTGGCCCTAATGCATCATAACTCACCGTAATTTCCTCGATATTTTATATCAGGCCCTAATCGCCGCGCCGCGTCTAGACCGCGGACCGCCGCCTGCCAGATTCACCCGTGAAATACGGGTTTGAGGGCGTTTTCGGACGGAGATCTGGCAACGCGACGGACGTCCGCCGGCGCAAGATCCACATTCTGATGGTTCGCTCGCTCCGTCCCGAGTGATCGATAGATTCGGGCGAGCGAAAAATCAGGTTCATCGACAGGAACCTGTTCTGCCGTGCTCGGGAAAAACGGCGTATGAGCATTCGAATGTTGCCGGAATTCCTTCGATTGAATATTTTTACTCGAGATAAGTTGTGAATATCGTTCGTTGAAATTGTTGAACTTGATCAGAGTGTCTAGCATCAGGACTTTCCCGATTCCATCAGGATTTTAGGTCAATCAGGATTTAATCCCGATTTCATCAGGATTTGTAGAAACGTCAGTCATAAAATCTGGATTTGAGAAAAGTCGGCCGTCCAAAATTCTAGAGTTCTGCTTTTGCATAAGCTTATGCAGAAATTTTAATTTTTTTCCGAAAAAATCAGGATTTTATCAGGATTTGGAGAAATTATGAAAGCAGGATTTAGCCGTTAAAAATCAGGATTTCTC